>NC_043765.1:30446711-30451711 GCF_902148845.1 Salarias fasciatus
CTCCCTCCTCCTGCCTCCTCCCTCCTCCTCCCTCCTCCTCCCTCCTCCTACTCCTGCCTCCTCCCTCCTCCCTCCTCCTCCCTCCTCCTGCCTCCTCCTCCCTCCTCCTCCCTCCTCCTCCTCCGCCTCCTCCTCCCTCCTCCTCCTCCTCCTCCTCCCTCCTCCTCCTGCCTCCTCCCTCCTCCTCCCTCCTCCTGCCTCCTCCTACTCCTGCCTCCTCCCTCCTCCCTCCTCCTCCTCCTCCTCCCTCCTCCTCCCTCCTCCTGCCTCCTCCTCCCTCCTCCTCCCTCCTCCTCCTCCTCCTCCTCCTCCTCCTCCCTCCTCCTCCCTCCTCCTCCTCCTCCTCCTGCCTCCTACCTCCTCCCTCCTCCTCCCTCCTCCTCCTCCTGCCTCCTACCTCCTCCCCTCCTCCTCCTCCTCCTCCTCCTCCTCCTCCTCCCTCCTCCCTCCTCCTCCCTCCTCCTCCCTCCTCCTCCCTCCTCCTCCCTCCTCCCTCCTCCTGCCTCCTCCCTCCTCCTCCCTCCTCCTGCCTCCTCCTACTCCTGCCTCCTACCTCCTCCCTCCTCCTCCTCCCTCCTCCTCCTCCTCCTGCCTCCTACCTCCTCCTCCTCCTCCTCCCTCCTCCTCCTGCCTCCTCCCTCCTCCTCCTCCTCCTCCCTCCTCCTCCTCCTCCTGCCTCCTACCTCCTCCTCCTCCTCCTCCTGCCTCCTACCTCCTCCTCCTCCTCCTCCTCCTCCTCCTCCTCCTCCTCCCTCCTCCTGCCTCCTCCTCCCTCCTCCTCCTCCTCCTCCTCCTCCTCCTCCCTCCTCCTCCCTCCTCCCTCCTCCTCCCTCCTCCTCCTCCCTCCTCCTGCCTCCTACCTCCTCCCTCCTCCTCCCTCCTCCTCCTCCTGCCTCCTACCTCCTCCCTCCTCCTCCTCCTCCTCCTCCTCCTCCTCCCTCCTCCTCCCTCCTCCTCCCTCCTCCCTCCTCCTGCCTCCTCCCTCCTCCTCCCTCCTCCTGCCTCCTCCTACTCCTGCCTCCTATCTCCTCCCTCCTCCTCCTCCTCCTCCCTCCTCCTCCTCCTCCTGCCTCCTCCCTCCTCCTCCTCCTCCTCCTCCCTCCTCCTGCCTCCTCCTCCCTCCTCCTCCCTCCTCCTCCCTCCTCCTCCCACCTCCTCCTCGCCCACAGCTCAGAACCACACAGCTCCTGTGGATTTCTCACTTTCTTAGGTTCCGAGCTACGTCTCAAGACACAGGGAGCTATGGGATGTGAGGTGGAGGACAGCAGAGGACATCAGCAGACATGAACTTTCTCATTATCTACTGAAAACATCATTAGAAGACAGAAGAAAGGCTGTAAATATCCAGAAACAACACGGCGATGCTGAGAGGGACTGTGACGGTCCGTCTGTCCAGTTCGGGTGGTTTCAGGTGAAACGCTGGGCTTCACCAATCACAGCACAGCTTCACATCAGCGGGACAGTGTCCACACACTGATGTCCATTTGGAAACAGAAACCTGAAGCCTGCGTTGGACTGGAGTCCAAAGCCATTAATAAAGCTTAAACATCTATTTGTCAAATTGTGGGCGAGCAGGAGTGAAACGAGCTCTAATCTCTGGACAGATTAATGTCCACAGTCAGAGACGCCCCGCTTAATGAAGCCTGCAGGGTCAGAGGACGGGGGACGGGGGACAGCGGGAGGACGGGGGACAGCGTGAGGACAGCGGAGAGAGCGGGGGACAGCCCGGAGGACGGGGGATGGCGGGAGGACAGGGGACAGTGGAGAGGGTGGGGAACAGCGGGAGGATGGGGGACAGTGGAGAGGGCGGGGGACAGCCGGGAGGACGGGGAACAGCAGGAGGACAGGGGACAGTGGAGAGGGTGGGGGACAGCGGGAGGACAGGGGACAGTGGAGAGGGTGGGGGACGGGGGGGACGGGGGACAGCGGGAGGACGGGGGACGGGGGACAGCAGGAGGACGGGGGACGGGGGACAGGGGGAGGACAGGGGACAGCGGAGAGGGCGGGGGACAGCAGGAGGACGGGGGACGGGGGACAGGGGGAGGACAGGGGACAGCGGAGAGGGCGGGGGACAGCCGGGAGGACGGGGGACAGCGGGAGGACCTTCAGTCTTCAGGGGCTGGAGAGGTGGTCCCTGGCTGGGGGACTGGTGGAGGGGTTGGAGAGGCGTGCTCCGTTGTCAATCAGAGACGTCTCTCCATCTGTTGGTCCTGCTGAGCTCAGAGAGGAACGTCTCACCCTGAGAAGCATCATTCATAACATGTCCTCGTCTCCTGAAGACCTCAGCATCTTGCTTCCTGTCCTTCATTTAAAAGACGCCACCAGATGAAACCTGGGAAACCTTTCTGAGGACACTGACACTCATTCACTCCTCGCTGTCTCCAGACGGGGTTTCCAGCCGGGACGTTACATCTGCTGCTAATCTTCCGACAGACAAGCCAGGATTAAGCTATTAGCATGAAAACAACTATTAACTCACTACATTCCCAATTCCACAAACCCGTTCAGCAGGCCGGGTCCTCCAGAGCAGCTTCCTCCAGGGAGCTGCTGCTCTCACCTCCTGACTCCAAACAAGAGCTGCTATTGGTCAGTCTGATCTGAGACCCTCTGCTCAGTCTGAAGGCCAGGAGTCTGCTGTAGAGCCGAGCCACTATAGAGCAGCTGTAGAGCCACTATAGAGCAGCTGTAGAGCCACTATAGAGCAGCTGTAGAGTCACTATAGAGGAGCTGTAGAGTCACTATAGAGCAGCTGTAGAGTCACTATAGAGCAGCTGTAGAGCCACTATAGAGCAGCTGTAGAGTCACTATAGAGGAGCTGTAGAGTCACTATAGAGGAGCTGTAGAGTCACTATAGAGCAGCTGTAGAGTCACTATAGAGCAGCTGTAGAGCCACTATAGAGGAGCTGTAGAGTCACTATAGAGCAGCTGTAGAGTCACTATAGAGCAGCTGTAGAGCCACTATAGAGCAGCTGTAGAGTCACTATAGAGCAGCTGTAGAGTCACTATAGAGGAGCTGTAGAGTCACTATAGAGGAGCTGTAGAGTCACTATAGAGCAGCTGTAGAGTCACTATAGAGCAGCTGTAGAGTCACTATAGAGGAGCTGTAGAGTCACTATAGAGGAGCTGTAGAGTCACTATAGAGCAGCTGTAGAGTCACTATAGAGCAGCTGTAGAGCCACTATAGAGGAGCTGTAGAGTCACTATAGAGGAGCTGTAGAGTCACTATAGAGCAGCTGTAGAGTCACTATAGAGCAGCTGTAGAGCCACTATAGAGGAGCTGTAGAGTCACTATAGAGGAGCTGTAGAGTCACTATAGAGCAGCTGTAGAGTCACTATAGAGCAGCTGTAGAGTCACTATAGAGCAGCTGTAGAGTCACTATAGAGCAGCTGTAGAGCCACTATAGAGGAGCTGTAGAGTCACTATAGAGCAGCTGTAGAGTCACTATAGAGCAGCTGTAGAGCCACTATAGAGGAGCTGTAGAGTCACTATAGAGCAGCTGTAGAGTCACTATAGAGCAGCTGTAGAGCCACTATAGAGGAGCTGTAGAGTCACTATAGAGCAGCTGTAGAGTCACTATAGAGCAGCTGTAGAGCCACTATAGAGCAGCTGTAGAGTCACTATAGAGCAGCTGTAGAGTCACTATAGAGGAGCTGTAGAGCCACTATAGAGGAGCTGTAGAGTCACTATAGAGCAGCTGTAGAGTCACTATAGAGCAGCTGTAGAGTCACTATAGAGGAGCTGTAGAGTCACTATAGAGGAGCTGTAGAGTCACTATAGAGCAGCTGTAGAGTCACTATAGAGCAGCTGTAGAGCCACTATAGAGGAGCTGTAGAGTCACTATAGAGGAGCTGTAGAGTCACTATAGAGCAGCTGTAGAGTCACTATAGAGCAGCTGTAGAGCCACTATAGAGGAGCTGTAGAGTCACTATAGAGGAGCTGTAGAGTCACTATAGAGCAGCTGTAGAGTCACTATAGAGCAGCTGTAGAGTCACTATAGAGCAGCTGTAGAGTCACTATAGAGCAGCTGTAGAGCCACTATAGAGCAGCTGTAGAGTCACTATAGAGCAGCTGTAGAGTCACTATAGAGGAGCTGTAGAGCCACTATAGAGGAGCTGTAGAGTCACTATAGAGCAGCTGTAGAGTCACTATAGAGCAGCTGTAGAGTCACTATAGAGCAGCTGTAGAGCCACTATAGAGGAGCTGTAGAGTCACTATAGAGCAGCTGTAGAGTCACTATAGAGCAGCTGTAGAGTCACTATAGAGCAGCTGTAGAGCCACTATAGAGCAGCTGTAGAGCCACTATAGAGGAGCTGTAGAGCCACTATAGAGCAGCTGTAGAGTCACTATAGAGCAGCTGTAGAGTCACTATAGAGCAGCTGTAGAGTCACTATAGAGCAGCTGTAGAGCCACTATAGAGCAGCTGTAGAGTCACTATAGAGCAGCTGTAGAGTCACTATAGAGGAGCTGTAGAGCCACTATAGAGGAGCTGTAGAGTCACTATAGAGCAGCTGTAGAGTCACTATAGAGCAGCTGTAGAGTCACTATAGAGCAGCTGTAGAGTCACTATAGAGCAGCTGTAGAGTCACTATAGAGGAGCTGTAGAGTCACTATAGAGCAGCTGTAGAGTCACTATAGAGCAGCTGTAGAGCCACTATAGAGGAGCTGTAGAGTCACTATAGAGGAGCTGTAGAGTCACTATAGAGCAGCTGTAGAGTCACTATAGAGCAGCTGTAGAGTCACTATAGAGGAGCTGTAGAGTCACTATAGAGCAGCTGTAGAGCCACTATAGAGCAGCTGTAGAGTCACTATAGAGCAGCTGTAGAGCCACTATAGAGCAGCTGTAGAGTCACTATAGAGCAGCTGTAGAGTCACTATAGAGCAGCTGTAGAGTCACTATAGAGGAGCTGTAGAGTCACTATAGAGCAGCTGTAGAGTCACTATAGAGCAGCTGTAGAGCCACTATAGAGGAGCTGTAGAGTCACTATAGAGGAGCTGTAGA
>NC_043765.1:30456711-30474211 GCF_902148845.1 Salarias fasciatus
TGACGGTGTTCCGGTGGAGCTGCCTCAGGTCCAGGTCCAGTCCGGAGACTCTGCACGCCGCTGCAGAGACATTAAGCTGTGGATGGACCGACACTTCTGAAGACTCCAAGAAACCAGAACCCACAGTCTTGTTTGGTCGCCCTGACCTGGTCCAGGTCCTCCCAGCTCCCTGACCTGGTCCAGGTCCTCCCAGCTCCCTGACCTGGTCCAGGTCCTCCCAGTTCCCTGACCTGGTCCAGGTCAAGTCAAGGCATACCTCAGCAGGCCTGAACTGGAAAAAGCCGTCCATGCTTTCATCTCATCAGTCTCGGTCTATTCTGGACCAGTCTGAACTGGACCTGCTGCTGGTCTCAGAACCAGAACAATGAACCGGAGAACAGAACTCTGGGCCGTCCTCACTCCACTGACCTCCAGGCAGGATTTCAAGATTCTTTCATTGGTTTTTAAGTTGCTGAACGGGTTTGATCTAGATTATTATCAGACCTTGTTACAGTCCATGAGTCCTCCAGGGCCCTGAGGTCAGCTGACCCCTGACCCCTGACCCTCCTCCGTCCCTCCTAAAATCTAGAGCAGATGGAGCCTTTGTGGTGGTGGTCCCAGACTGAACAGTCTACCTCTCAGTACGGTCTGTGGACCGACCGGGTGCTTTAGACCAGGCTAGAACCCCCTGTTGACCCTGGACGTAGTCCTGTTTTTGCTTTTAAGGCCCTGTCTGAAGACGGGTCCTGGCTCTGCTCCAGGGAATCAAAACATTAGAAAAGTCCACCACAGAGTGAAGGAGCGTTTCTGTTTGTTCTCCGAATCCTCTTTACTTCTGATGATTTTGTCCATAAGAAACCATCACTGCTATTTTCTTCTCAATGCAGCACTTTAATGCAGCCGTAATTATCACCACAGTTATATCAACACCCCCCCCACCCCCCCCACCCAGGAGTCCCGGCCCCCCAGGAGCCCTGCAGGAACCATCCAGCCCATAATGACCTCCTGCCAGCCTCAGACTCACAGCTCATCCATACTTAATGCTCGCGGCTAACAGTTAATCCAGCTGCCACCAGGTGGAACCCCACAGTGTTGGGACGGGGCGGATGACCCCTCATGACCCCTCATGACCCCTCATGACCCCCTGATGACCCCCTGATGACCCCTAATGACCCCCTGATGACCCCTCATGACCCCTTCACAACCTCTTCACGAACTCTTAAAGTATCTGGAGGAGGTAAAAATAAATCTAACTTCAAAGACTGTTAAACATTTCAGCTGTGTTTCAGTTCTGTTTCAGCTCTGTTTCAGTTCTGTTTCAGCAGTGTTTCAGCTCTGTTTCAGCTGTTTCAGTTCTATTTCAGCTCTGTTTCAGCTGTGTGTCAGCTCTGTTTCCACTCTGTTTCAGCTGTGTTTCAGCTCTGTTTCCACTCTGTTTCAGCTGTGTTTCAGCTCTGTTTCAGCTCTGTTTCCACTCTGTTTCAGCTGTGTTTCAGCTCTGTTTCCGCTCTGTTTCAGCTGTGTTTCAGTTCTGTTTCACCTCTGTTTCAGCAGTGTTTCAGTTCTGTTTCCACTCTGTTTCAGCTGTGTTTCAGCTCTGTTTCAGCTGTGTTTCAGTTCTGTTTCAGCAGTGTTTCAGTTCTGTTTCAGCAGTGTTTCAGTTCTGTTTCAGCTGTGTTTCAGTTCTGTTTCAGCAGTGTTTCAGTTCTGTTTCAGCTGTGTTTCAGTTCTGTTTCAGCTCTGTTTCAGTTCTGTTTCAGCAGTGTTTCAGCTCTGTTTCAGCTGTTTCAGCTCTGTTTCAGCTGTGTTTCAGCTGTTTCCACTCTGTTTCAGCTATGTTTCAGTTCTATTTCAGCTCTGTTTCAGCTGTGTTTCAGCTCTGTTTCCACTCTGTTTCAGCTGTGTTTCAGCTCTGTTTCAGCTCTGTTTCAGCTGTGTTTCAGCTCTGTTTCACCTCTGTTTCAGCAGTGTTTCAGTTCTGTTTCCACTCTGTTTCAGCTGTGTTTCAGCTCTGTTTCAGCTGTGTTTCAGTTCTGTTTCCACTCTGTTTCAGCTGTGTTTCAGCTCTGTTTCAGCTGTGTTTCAGTTCTGTTTCCACTCTGTTTCAGCTGTGTTTCAGCTCTGTTTCAGCTCTGTTTCAGTTTTGTTTCAGCTGTGTTTCAGCTCTGTTTCAGCTATGTTTCAGTTCTATTTCAGCTCTGTCTCAGCTGTGTTTCAGCTCTGTTTCCACTCTGTTTCAGCTGTGTTTCAGCTCTGTTTCAGCTCTGTTTCAGCTGTGTTTCAGCTCTGTTTCCACTCTGTTTCAGCTGTGTTTCAGCTGTTTCAGCCCCAGCAGAGCCCTGGTGCAGGAAGAGCAGGTGTGTTCTCCAGTGTTGCACAGCAACAAGCAGCTTCCTCCGTCTTGTTTCTATTTTGGAAGCTTTGAGGCTGTGAGGAGGACAGAGGAACGCTGCTCGCTGGTATTGATCAGGTAGCAGATCTGCCAGGTCCCTCCGTCCCCCCACTCCGTCCCTCACTCCGTCCCCCCACTCCGTCCCCCCACTCTGTCCCCCCACTCCGTCCCTTCACTCCGTCCCCTCACTCCGTCCCCTCACTCCGTCCCCCCACTCTGTCCCCTCACTCCGTCCCCTCACTCCGTCCCCCCACTCCGTCCCCTCGCTCCATCCCCTCACTCCGTCCCCCCACTCCGTCCCCTCACTCCGTCCCCCCACTCCGTCCCCTCACTCCGTCCCCCCCACTCTGTCCCCCCACTCTGTCTCCGACTGGAAGACGCTGTCACAGCTGAGAAATGACATCAGCCCGTCAGTATGCAGCACACACTCCAGCGTGTGAACCCGGGTGTGTGTGAACGCCGTCCACCGCAGAGTGGGGACACGTCTCAGGTCCAGAGCAGACCGGGACCCTGCTGGACTCTCTGGCTCCAGGTCAGTCCTCGGCTCCGACGTCGTCCCAGCAGCGACATGCAGATCAGAACCACTGAGCTACAGCTGTTCCCAGGTGTGTCTGCGTCTGGCCCCAACGGATCGACCTGCACATCCTCCGTCCTCTGGCTGAACCACCGCCGCCCCTGAACCTGGATATATTAACATCCTCCTGTCACTGTCTGTCCTTCCAACACAAAGTGTGTTTCCAGATGTTTCCGGTGTGTTCCTCATGGTTCTCTCCATGCTTCCAGATGTTTCCAGTGTGTTCTCCTCAGCTCCTTCGTTGAACACGTCACACACCCCCTGCTGGGCAGAGTGAATCACACTCTGCGTCTCCCCCACACTCTCACACATTCACACATCTTCATTACGGCTGATTGCTGGCAACACGGATGCACTCCAGTGTGTGTGTGTGTGTGTGTGTGTGTCTTTCATAATGTATCAGCACAGTGGTGCGATGACACTGATCCTTCTCTCTGCTTTCTCATTATGTGCATCCTTCCTCCCTGCAGCTCCTCTCTCTCTCTCCCACTGTCTTTCCCTCCCTCCCTCTCTGCCCTCCCTCTCTCTCTGCCCCCCCCGCGGTGTGTGTCCCGGTGTCTCGGTGGGCGTCCCTCTATCTGCCCCTCCATCTGGATGATCCCTGCTGTGGCTCCTGACTCCTCCTGTCAGCTGACTCTAGAGCTCCCGCCGCTTCGGCCCGTTTCCATGGAGACGAGGCTGGAGACGAGGCTGGAGACGCCCCGCAGCACTGAGACCCCTCACGTCTCCAGAGACACGGAGACGGAGCAGCGAGGACAACCTACTGCTCAGCCTTCAGTCAGTGGTTCTGTTCTACTGACAGTGGAACCAACGAGAGCCTCAAACTGCTGCTCTGCAGGGGGCGCGCTCATCCATCCACCATCCATCCACCATCCATCCACCATCCATCATCATCCATCCACCATCCATCCACCATCCATCATCATCCATCCACCATCCATCATCCATCCACCATCCATCATCATCCATCCATCATCCATCCACCATCCATCATCATCCATCCACCATCCATCATCATCCATCCATCATCCATCCACCATCCATCATCATCCATCCACCATCCAACATCATCCATCCATCATCCATCCACCATCCATCATCATCCATCCATCATCCATCCACCATCCATCATCATCCATCCATCATCCATCCACCATCCATCATCATCCATCCACCATCCATCATCATCCATCCATCATCCATCCACCATCCATCATCATCCATCCACCATCCATCATCATCCATCCATCATCCATCCACCATCCATCATCATCCATCCACCATCCATCATCATCCATCCATCATCCATCCACCATCCATCATCATCCATCCATCATCCATCCACCATCCATCATCATCCATCCACCATCCATCATCATCCATCCACCATCCATCATCATCCATCCATCATCCATCCACCATCCATCATCATCCATCCATCATCCATCCACCATCCATCATCATCCATCCACCATCCATCATCATCCATCCATCATCCATCCACCATCCATCATCATCCATCCATCATCCATCCACCATCCATCATCATCCATCCATCATCCATCCACCATCCATCATCATCCATCCACCATCCATCATCATCCATCCATCATCCATTCACCATCCATCATCATCCATCCATCATCCATCATCCATCCATCATCCATCATCATCCATCCACCATCCATCATCATCCATCCACCATCCATCCACCATCCATCATCATCCATCCATCATCCATCCACCATCCATCCACCATCCATCATCATCCATCCATCATCCATCCATCATCCATCATCATCCATCATCATCCATCATCATCCATCCATCATCCATCCACCATCCATCATCATCCATCCATCATCCATCCATCATCCATCCCAGCTGACACTGTAGTCCTTCTCAGGACAAACCACACCACTGAGTCCACACCAGTCCTTCCAGGACCCTGCAGAACCCTTCAGGACCATGGAGAATCCTCCAATCCCTGTTTAGAACCCTCCAGGACCCTCTAGAAACCTTCAGAACCCTCCAGTACCCTGCAAGGCCCTCTGGTACCTTCCAGAACTCTCCTGAACCCTGCAGGACTTTCAGGACTACCGTCTCTCTGAAAACCATGTCTGACAGCTGTTCAGATATTCTGCTGGAGCGTGTGTGTGTGTGTGTGTGTGTGTGTGTGTGTGTGTGTGTGTGTGTGTGTGCTCTCTCAGTGCTCTGCCTTCAGCTGTTCTGGAATGAGGACTGGGGCTGCAGGAGGTGGGTGGAGCAGGGGACATGCAGCCTGCTGTCCTGCTGGACAGAGGCGAGGTCACCTGCCGCTGTGTCCGTCAGAGACGGGGGCGGAGCCACAGAAGTCTAAAGCGGGACACGGAGACGCCGCTGCCCCGTTTGGAGGTGGTGTGTTTCCTCATTAGCATTCCGGCCATCTGCAGGAGGCGGAATGTGGAGCGGAGCCTGGTTTCTCATGGCGCCGCGGGACTCCCTCCAGGCTGGAGCCCGGCGGCCCGAACGGGTCCGCCGCCGCGCTCTCATTGGCTGCGCCGGTTGCCGGCCGGTTGCCGGGTCACAGGGAGCGGTGCGGGGCTGCTGAGGCGGCTGCAGGCGGGTGGAGGCACGGGTGGAGGCAGACCGCCCCCCCTCACAGGACCTCCTGACAGACCGGTCCAGATCCAGATTTCCCCCCCCCCTCACACACACACACACACACACACACACACACACACACACACACACACACACACACACACACACACACAGGACCTCCTCACAGACCGGTCCAGATCCAGACTGCCCCCCCTCACAGGACCTCCTGACAGACCGGTCCAGATCCAGACTGCCCCCCCCCCCCCCCCCACAAGACCTCCTGACAGACCGGTCCAGATCCAGATTCCCCCCCCCTCACACACACACACACACACACACACACACACACACACACACACACAGGACCTCCTCACAGACCGGTCCAGATCCAGACTGCCCCCCCCCCCCCCCCTCACAGGACCTCCCGACAGACCGGTCCAGATCCAGACTGCCCCCCCCCCCCCCCCCTCACAGGACCTCCTGACAGACCAGTCCAGATCCAGACTGCCCCCCCCCCCCCCCCCCCCCCCCTCACAAGACCTCCTGACAGACCGGTCCAGATCCAGACTGGCTCCTGATCCTCTGAAATGAGGACGTGAATCTACAGTCAGGGTTTGACATTGCTCAGCAGTTCTGTCCTTGGCGCTGTGTTTCCTGGAGAACGTCTGTCCAGCTGGACGAAGGAGGACGTGTCCAGACTGTCCACTGCTGTCATGTCTGGAGATTATATCGCTTCACAAACGCTCCTCATGACAGCTAAGAAGAGAACAAACTGAAGGATGAGCGTGTTTTTCTTTTGGATCCAGTATTTCAGTCTGTAGCCTCAGTCTGCGTTTCAGTCTGGACTTCAAACTAAATATAGAAATCTAACAGAGACACTAGAGGACAGCTCCAGAGCTCCATGTCAGACCAGTCCGGCAGGGAACTGGATCACCAGAGACCGGAGGCCTGATCCAGCTGGTCCGACCTGCTTCCTCCGCTGCAGGATGGTTCCTGTACGGTCCTCCAGTCCGCTCTCCTCTGTTCTCCAGGTGATTGTTCATGTCGGGTCCAATGACACGACGCAGAGACACCCCCAGCTCAGGACCTTTTCGGTTTGCTGGAAAGCTGCAGGAAGATGGTCTTCATCAGCGGACCGCTCCCGACTCTCTTCCAGGGTTCCAGGTTCTCCTCCAGGCTCCTCAGCCTGAACACCGGGCTCCGACCCAGCAGCAGGTCAGACTCACTACGAGAGTGGAGCAGCCCCGGCGCTACGTTCAGCGACCTGGCCACCGGCACAAAGACGGAAGCAACGCTGCCGTTAGCGTCATGCTAATGAGCCAAGTGCTCCAGCTGTCCTGGGGGAGAGAGCGGCCGTGGTCCACCCGATACAGCCATCAAAGACATGGAGGAAAAACACGGAAATGAAGCGAAGATTCAATCAGCTTCCCGCTGCAAGAGGTTAACAATGAATCCTTCAAACAACCAGTCTCCAAACCAAGGAGACGCCACGGCGGCGCTAACCAACCTGACAACCAAGGAGACGCCACGGCGGGGCTAACCAACCTGACAACCAAGGAGACGCCACGGCGGCACTAACCAACCTGACAACCAAGGAGACGCCACGGCGGGGCTAACCAACCTGACAACCAAGGAGACGCCACGGCGGCGCTAACCAACCTGACAACCAAGGAGACGCCACGGCGGCGCTAACCAACCTGAGAACCAAGCTGGAGGAAGTGACCGCCGTTGGTTCTCTCCGCTCAACAGTCCCACCTCTCGTTGCCAGTTTGAAATGCTGCCCCAATGGCGCCGTGCCAGACGGTCTTTGTATGTGTGTAACACATAAAATCAGTCTGGCATGCCAGGCTAACACTTTGCTGCTCATGGTCCCAGGGCAGATCAGACAGCATGCAGAGGCGGTGTTCAGCAGCAGGGGGTCCACCAGGCGACGGAGTCCAGAGGGAAATGTGGAATGACAGACATTTGTGCATTTTTTTGTTTTTTACTGAAAGCTGTTTCGTATTCATTTTGAGGGTTTGTATTTGAGTGAAGAGGTTGAAGAGGTTGATTGATTCTCCTGGAGCTCTGCCCTCTCGCTCTCTCTCTCTGCCACTCTCTCTTTCTCCCTTGCTCTCTCTCCCTCTCTCTCCTCATCGCATCTGTTCATCCTGCATCGATCTGCAGCTCCCAGCCAGCGCCAGGTAATGTACAGAGGCAGCAAGTGATGGAATCAACTGGTGACACATGTGACACACACACACACACACACACACACACACACACACACACACAGATCTGCTGTGGAGACGTATGCGAGGATGCTGCTTTCCAACACACCTGCTGTCCAGACCATCTGTCTCTGAGGATCCTCCCTCCTCTTCCTCCTCCTCCTCTTCATCAGCTCCCTGCCTTCGTAGCCCTCCCTTCATGCTGCAGCTGACACTCAGCAGACTGTTTTTCACTTGTCTTGCAGACGTTGCAGAGGGAATCTCATGAAGTAAATCATGGAGCTGGAGCTGTATCGTCCTAGTGAAACCGCTGAGGACTCTCTGACATCCTGAAGAAAGACGTTCTCCGGGCTTTAAAAGACTCTCTAATCAGCCTCAAAACTTGTCAACAGAAATCACAAAATCAGCCTTTTGTTTGCTGGAATCTGAGCAGCTCAGCGATAAAACCAGCAGCAGGCAGGAACAGGCCCCAGGAAGTGAGGAGAGCCACTTCCTGTCGCTGTACGGACGGCGTGGTGACAGCACCGCACGGCGCCGTCACCATGCAGAGCTGCAGCTGATCAGCATGAGTTCTTCACCCTGACCTTTCAGCCCAGCCAAGCAGAAATGCGTCGTCACTAATCAACACGCAGGACGTCCTCCTTTCACCTCCCTGTCCAATCTAACCAGTCTCCAGCTCAGACCACGCTGCTCAGCATTCATGCCTCAGATCACAACCACGGGGTACGTTTTAACATAAAGCGCCCCCGAGTGGCCATGGAAATAATGTCACGGAGTGGGGCACTTATGAGGTCCATTTGACCACAGACACAATTTTCTACATTGAAGAGAATTAGAACATTTGAATTTCAGATCTTTGAAATAGTTTCTGAAACTGATCAAATGATGAACCACAACAAAATCTATAGAATGCAGAAATCTCTGTATTGTAATTCACACAATGCCTCTCTACAGACAAAAAAATAAAAAACACGTTATCTTCATAGTTTCCATTCAGTTTGTGGATGTGATCTGCAGTTTTTTTGTTTCAACAGATATTCGGACAGCTTTCTAAGCAGAGCTGTTGCTCTGCTGGTTACTATGCTGGTCGCTATGCAGGTTGCTATGCTGGTTACTATGCTGGTTGCTATGCTGGTTACTATGCTGGTTACTATGCTGGTTGCTATGCTGGTTACTATGCTGGTTGCTATGCTGGTTACTATGCTGGTTGTTATGCTGGTTGCTATGCTGGTTACTATGCTGGTTGCTATGCTGGTTGCTATGCTGGTTGCCGTGCTGGCTGCTATGCTGGTTACTATGCTGGTTGCTATGCTGGTTACTATGCTGGTTGCTATGCTGGTTACTATGCTGGTTGCTATGCTGGTTGCTATGCTGGTTGCCGTGCTGGTTGCTATGCTGGTTGCCGTGCTGGTTGCTATGCTGGTTACTATGCTGGTTGCTATGCTGGTTGCTATGCTGGTTGCTATGCTGGTTACTATGCTGGTTGCTATGCTGGTTACTATGCTGGTTACTATGCTGGTTGCCGTGCAGGCTGCTATGCTGGTTACTATGCTGGTTGCTATGCTGGTTACTATGCTGGTTGCTATGCTGGTTACTATGCTGGTTGATATGCTGGTTGCTATGCTGGTTACTATGCTGGTTACCCTACTGGTTGCTATGCTGGTTGCTATGCTGGTTACTATGCTGGTTGATATGCTGGTTACTATGCTGGTTACCCTACTGGTTGCTATGCTGGTTGATATGCTGGTTACTATGCTGGTCGCCATTCTGGTTGCTATGCTGGTTGATATGCTGGTTGCTATGCTGGTTACTATGCTGGTCGCCATTCTGGTTGCTATGCTGGTTGCTCTGCTGGTTGCCGTGCTGGTCGCAATGCTGGTTGCTAAGGACTCTGACCTGCAAACCAGAAGGAAGTCGATATTGTCACAGACTGATTTTCGAGTTCTTAAACTGATCTTATTTGTCAACAAATACCAGAGCTGTGGACTGGAGTCATATGACTTGAATTCACGTCATGAATTTGATGACTTTCGACTCAACTTGAACATTTTTGACCAGCTTGACTCGACCAGCTGAGACTCCAGACTTCATTTAGACTTGAGCCCGTTGACTCGAAATGACTTGCTGCTGTGCGCTGCAGTGTGTGTGCCACCCAGGAGAGCTGGATGAAGCCCATACTGAAGCTCATTATTAAAGTGGAGGCGTCGAGAACAGTGGTGGTCCCTTGTCGCGGGAGGGGGACAGTATCGACTATGGGACTTTTAATTCTGGAAAAAAAAAAAAATGTAATGACGTTTTAAAATGACCATGAAAGCACCTGAAATCTTTATTTGGAATTATTGGAATTAACCTGCCGATTTATTGTCATTCAACTGTTGAATTATATGTAAATTAGACGTGACTTTACTCCAGTCACGCTGGTGATGATGTAAAATTCCAAGAGGCCTGCATCAAGCGTTCCACTCATCTGGACACAATTAATTTAACAGGAGCCTCAGAAGAAATGGATATCATGAAAAGAGTGAATGGATTGAAGCATATCTATGCAGACATTTGTTCTGCTGTAGCATCAAAGTTAGTAGAAAAAGAGAAAACGCTCTGGCGCCAGGATCTGGATACTTCTGGTAGATGTGAGTCCAATCAGAACGCTTCACCCTCCAGCATGGAAGCGGGTTTAGTCCGTTGTTGCTCCCATGCAGACACCAGGCTGATAAATGTCGTTTGGAATGATTTAAAAGGCGCAGGTCACCGTGGCCTCTGACTCGCTGTTTCCCCCTGTGGCTCAGGACGCTGTAGGACAACACAGTGACCCCGCAGGACAGGAACCACACAGGAACAACAACCGTCCAACAACACAAGCACTCTTTGTAACGTCACTAAATTTAGAAACCAAGCCCCTGGAAGCGATGTCCCACAATCCTTTGCTCTGCCCCAACCCTCCTGGTGGAGTTGGTGGGAATCATCGTGTTCCGTCTGCAGAGCTGCTCTGATGTGTCGGTTCCACATGAGGAGCAAAGATGACGATGGAGGAGAGAGGTCCTGGGCTCCAGACTGAGGACCTCATGTCAGGACAGCAGGTCCTGGGCTCCAGACTGAGGACCTCATGTCAGGACAGCAGGTCCTGGGCTCCAGACTGAGGACCTCATGTCAGGACAGCAGGTCCTGGGCTCCAGACTGAGGACCTCATGTCAGGACAGCAGGTCCTGGGCTCCAGACTGAGGACCTCATGACAGACAGCAGGTCCTGGGCTCCAGACTGAGGACCTCATGCTGTCAGCTCTGACGTTCACTTGATGAGAGTCAATCCTCTCGGCACTGCTTTAACTTCTTGTTTTTGGTTATTGAACCAGATCCTGAGGGGACAACGTGTCCTCACCTCCACTGTGGGATGTTTGGAGTTGAGCGGTGAAGACCCCAGGGTCTGGCAGAAGACTGAGAGGCAGAGATCCGTCAGAAGACCAGGACTCACTGCTGAAGAGGTACAAACAGGCTTTAGGTCAGGGACAGAGGTCTGGATGGGACCAGGGGTCTGGATGACCCTGTCCTCACTCCACTGAGACACCCTGTCCTCACTCCTGCCAACTGCTCAGACATCTCAGACACATCCACCCTCTCTCCTTCTTCCTGATATGCGACTTGTCTGATTAATAGAACTTTGACCTTTGACCTGAGTCCCTCTGGTGTGTCGCTCCTGGATGTCCTGCTCCTGGACGTCTGGACGTCCAGCTCCTGGACGTCCGGACGTCCTGCTCCTGGAAGTCCGGGCGTCCAGCTCCTGGACGTCCGGGCGTCCTGCTCCTGGACGTCCGGGCGTCCTGCTCCTGGACGTCCGGGCGTCCTGCTCCTGGACGTCCGGGCGTCCTGCTCCTGGACGTCCGGGCGTCCAGCTCCTGGACGTCCGGGCGTCCTGCTCCTGGACGTCCGGGCGTCCTGCTCCTGGACGTCCGGGCGTCCTGCTCCTGGACGTCCGGGTGTCCTGCTCCTAGACGTCCCCCTCTGCCTGTTCTTGGGTTTGAATGGAGCTGGGTTCATCAGGACTTCCTGGTTCCTCCAGGGGAACATGACGTCGGAGCACGTCAGCACGCTCCTCACACTGCTGCCCTCGTGCCCTCAGGCAAGGCACTGAGCCTGCACCAGGCTTCCGAACCTCCACAGGAGGGAGTGAGGAGTCTGACAGGCCAATAAATCACAGCATTAACACCAGCTTCAGTCTGAACCCCCGGGCGAACACAGCCGCTGAGCAGCTCCACGAGCTGCAGTCCAGCTGGAAGCAGGACGAGAAGCCGTCCCTGTCCTCCTGCAGGACAGATGTTTCAGAGGTCGTAGTCTGAAGACAGCAGCAGCTATGAGAGGAGACGGTTTACTCAACGTGAAGAAGACTGAATCAGCTCATTAAGAAGCAGAGGACTGCAGCTCCTCTGGACCGGATCATTCACTCAGGAGGACCAGACGTCCTCCGTTCCCCACAAATTTCCTCCTTTCTGGTACAATGACGCCTTGGGGAATTTAAAAAATGTCCGGGTAGGACTGGGCTCGTTCAGCAGACCGCCGGGCCGTCAGTATGAGCACACAATATGGCGTCACACAATCAGCACACAACATGACAATAAGCAGCACAGATGATGAGAACATAGAACTCAGTATAAATTTGATACATTCAGAAATAAAGTGGAAAAGCATGTCCCATAATCCTCTGCTCTGCCCCCCCTTTAGGTGGCGCTGGTGGGAATAAACGTCTACAGCCTGCGAAGCTGGAGGGAAAGATCAGCTCCTCAGCAGAGGAAGGCCAGGAGCTCATCCTGCCATCTGCTGTAAACCGCTACACTTTTCTATCAGCTATTATATATCGCTGAAAATATGCCAAAATACATGTATGTACATTTTATTTACCAAAGAGAAAGAGATTATCATCGAGCAGGACAGGTACAGGCAGGACCGATCGGGTACAATGCAGTAAGAGTGGGGCATGATGGGGTATGATGGGATATGATGGGGTGTGATGGGGTATGATGGGATGTGATGGAGTATGATGGAGTATGATGGAGTATGATGGGGTATGATGGGATATGATGGGGCATGATGGGGTGTGATGGGGTATGATGGGATGTGATGGGATGTGATGGGATGTGATCGGATATGATGGAGTATGATGGAGTATGATGGGGTATGATGGAGTATGATGGAGTATGATGGAGTATGATGGGGTATGATGGGATGTGATGGAGTATGATGGAGTATGATGGGGTATGATGGAGTATGATGGAGTATGATGGAGTATGATGGGGTATGATGGGATGTGATGGAGTATGATCAGTACGATCAAGCTGTTGAGATGACCCATTCAGATTGTGTCAGCATGAAGCGGGTTCAGCGGAGGACATGACTGGGTGTTCATGACGGGAGGCAGAGGGCTCAGCAGAGAGCAAAATCACCTAAACACACACTGACAGACAGAGTGTCAACTCCACTAACAGGAGTGTGTGTGTGTGTGTGTGTGTGTGTGTGTGTGTGTGTGTGTGTGTGTGTTCTTGTATTTCTATCCTTGTCGGGGCCAAATGTCCCCACAAGGATAGCAAAACGTGGAACGACGTGCCTTGTGGGGACCTTTTTCCGGTCCTAAGTAGGAGAAACAGTGTTTTCTTGACCATGTTGTTGTTACTGAAAAAAGTAAAAGTGCAAAAACATTTCTTTAGGGTTAGGCTTTGTTGTGGTGTGGGTTAGGGTTAGGGTAAGGGTCAGGGTTAGGGGCTAGACATGAATGGGAGTCAATGGACGGTCCCCACAAGGATAGAAATACAAGACTGCGTGTGTGTGTGTGTGTGTGTGTGTGTGTGTGTGTGTGTGTGTGTGTGTGTGCATGTAAGATCTCACTTTGATGTCTGTGAAGACATGAATATCAGGAGTGTGTCCTTGGGAAGTTTACAGTGATGAACGTTTGTCATCACTTGTCTGTAGTGTGTGTTGGAGGCTCCGCCCTCAGCAGAGGGCTGTGGGTGGAGTGTGTGGGTGGTGTGTGTGCCTGCAGCGGCAGAAGCTGGAGGACCTGTGCAGACTCAGAGCTTCAGTGACCTTCATGTGTTCATTCCTCACAGAAACCTTGAAGAAGGCGTCGCTGCTGCAGGGAGGTGAAGCAGACTGTTTTATTTGGAATGCTGCTCTGTGCCTCAAACTGTCCTCGGGAGAGTTTTCTGATTTGATTTGATTTGATTGGACTGGATGTGTTCATGTGGCGACATCTCTTCCAGATTCTGGCTCATGCCTCTATAAAACTGAAGACTTTGAGTTCTGGCTCTATTCAGAGCAGAGCAGCTTCTGTGAGGCAGTAAGCCCCCGTGAACATCAGTAACCTGGATCATCTCCATCCGGACGGCGTTCCAAACGGGAGGTTCAGTCCCAGCGTTCCCCTCCGGAACGTTATCCATCAGTTCACCCTCTCATACCATCACATGAGCAACACATGACTGTTCTTCACACAGCAGGTCGGAGCAATGCTGCCATCTGCTGCCTCTTTACAGTCCTGTTACCGTGACAACGCTGCCCTCCATCCATCCTCTGCTCTGAAAACACACCATTTAAACACACACACAGGACGGCCTGGCTGCAGACCTCCACAGTGACGAGTCCTCCACCCCCAGGACCCGAGGATACCGAGCATTTTAAAATGTACATATATAATCAATCCAACAAGTAAGGCTTATTCTTTTTTCTCCCCCGTCCATCACACTTTCACTCGGATAGATTATTTTTTAATAGACAGTAGACTTATCGCCAATCTGCTCCCTGATTCCTGCTCATATGAGCCGATTGTCATTTCAGATCACTCTCCAGTTACTGTTACTATCAGGTTTGCTGGAAAGACACAATCAAGGCCTCCATGGCGCTTTAATTTAGCCCTTCTATCAGATGAAAACTTCATTAATTTCATTTCGGAACAAATGGATTTGTTTTTAAGCATCAACACAACCCCTGACGTCTCAGCATCGACTGTATGGGAGACCCTAAAGGCATATATCAGGTTGATTTCATACTTGAGTCATGAGAGAAAGAAAAAGAAAGATAAAGTTGACAAACTAACTAGGCAAATGGCTCTTTTGGATGCAAAATATGCAACAAATCCATCCGCTGATCTGTACAAGAAACGTCTTTTAATTCAGTCAGAATTCAACCTGTTAGCTGCAGATGAAGCAATTAAATTACTACACAAAACTAACAGTGTATATTTTGAGCTGGGCGACAAGGCTTCTAAGCTTTTGGCCCATCGACTGCATCAGATTGCTTCTTCACACCAGATACCCAGAATAAACACATCTTCAGGTGTTACAGTAGACCCATTAGAAATTAATACTGAATTCAAAAAATACTACGAGGCCTTGTATTCATCTGAAACTAATATAGATGACATAGAATATAATTATTTTTCTTTCTACTATTAAAATTCCTCAGATTGATGCAGATTCAGTTGAGGCATTGGAGAAATCTTTAACCACTGAAGAGTTATTAAAAGCCATTAAATCAATGCCTACGGGTAAGTGTCCAGGTCCGGACAGATTTCTGGTGGAATTCTATAAACTCTTTTTTGATAAACTTGCCCCTGCCTTGATAGAGATGTTTAATGAGTCTTAGTCAATATTGAAACTGCCTCCCACTTAAATCAGGCTTCTATCTCCCTCCTTCTGAAAAAATACAAAGATGCTTTAAATTGTTCTTCATACAGACCAATAGGCCTGCTAAATGTAGATTTCAAACTGTTATCTAAAACAATGGCACTCTGTTTAGAAAACATCTTACCTAAAATTGTTTCTCCTGATCAAACAGGATTTATTAAAAATCAGCACTCCTTCTTCAACCTGAGGCGTCTATTCAACACAATTTACAATCTTCCCACATCTAAACTCCCACAAGCTGTCATTTCTATGGATGCAGAAAAGGCGTTTGACAGAGTTGAGTGGGGCGACCTGTTCCACACACTGGAGAGGTTCGGTTTTGGACCAAACTTCGTCTCCTGGGTAAAACTTTTGTACTCGGACTCAATGGCCTCATTCAGAACAAGTAATAACCAATCTCAGTACTTCAGGCTAAACCGCTCAACTCGTCAGGGATGTCCGCTCAGTCCTCTTTTGTTCGCCTTGGCCATCGAACCTTTATCTATTGCTCTGCGTAGTAATAATCAGATCAAGGGCATTATTATACGCAGTCAAGAACAGAAAGTATCACTCTATGCCGATGACCTTCTCCTTTATATCACAGACTTCTCAGGCTCAGTTCCCGTTGTTCTTTCTCTTTTAAACTCTTTTGGAGCAATCTCTGGATACAATTCCTAAAACAAGTTTCTTCAGATATCTGCAAATACGAAGCTTCATCATTCAGACCTTTCCCTCTTTTCCATCTTTGCCACAGGACTCCTCTTTGGATGTGTTTCTTAAGCCAGCTCCCATGTTAAAAAAACATGATTCCTTATATACTTGCTCAAATTAATTCATTACAAACTGCATCTTTGAATTCAATGAAGGCTCTTTGGGAGGGGGATTTGGGGCTCACACTGAGTGATGAAGACACTCTGTTATTCAATGTAAAATTATACATTGTGCACATTTTTCAGAAGTTAAACTCTGTGAACTGTTTCCCAATATTGACCCAACCTGTGAACGTTGTCATCAAGCAGATGCAACCCTCATTCATATGTTCTGGGAATGTTCCAAATGACTCCCTTACTGGACCAATATCTTTGATACAATACGCAAGGTTTACAAAAAGAATATTGAGCCTAATTCTATCATTGCTTTATTTGGGGCGACCTCACGGTTTCCTTTACTATCCTCAGGAGAAAAATCCTTCATAGCTTTTGTCACCCTTCTTGCAAGACGACTACTTCTCTTGAAATGGAAGTCTGCCACCCCCCAACTCATGCGCACTGGATCAAAGATGTTCTGTGTTTTGGTAAACAAGAAAAGATTAGATTTTCTCTTAAGGAGTCTCAACAGAAATTCTCAAAAATATGGGGCCCTTTTATGGAATTTGTTAACTCTCTGGATATCCTTAACACAGAGTGACACTGGTTTGGTTGTACATTTTATTTATTTATTTTTTAAATTTTACCTCCATCAACTTAACGTACGTCACTGGCAACACTAAAAATGAATATTCAGTTGAAAACCTTATTGTTGATGGATTTTTTTTTTATTTTCTGTATTTTGATCACTGCACTTTCTTGTGTCCCTTTTTTTTGTTTGTTTTTTTTATTTTCTTCTTTTTTTGGGGGGGGGAGGGGATGTGTATGTTTGTAATGTAAACTCTCACAATTTGAGGAGAGCCATATGATTAATTGTATCTGTTTGTGAATATTCTTATACCTCTGCAGCATGTTTAGGTTAAACTGTAAAAACTCAATAAAGAAATCATTGGAAAAAAATGTACACATACATACATACATACATACATATATATATATATATATATATATATATATATATATATATATATATATATATATATATATATATATATATATACACACACACACACACACACACACACACACACACACACACATAGTTTTCCATGTGACCATTTATTTTTAGTTGTGTTATTTTATGTCTAAATAAATATGAATTATATGTATTATTATTATTATTTTAATGGGTGTTATTTAAATGGACTTAAGGCAAGATTTGTGAAAAACTACACATGCATTTCCAGTTTATTCAGTGCTAACGGGCCGCGAAGCATTAAAAACCTAAAATAACAGGCCAATCCGCGTGTCTCT
>NC_043765.1:30479211-30531711 GCF_902148845.1 Salarias fasciatus
TCCGCTACATGGACGACATCAGGCTGTCTGCCAACAGTCAGCGGGACATGGACTCCCTGATCCCCCTCCCCAGGACACCCAGCAGGGACATGGACTCCCTGATCCTCCTCCCCAGGACATCCAGCAGGGACATGGACTCCCTGATCCCCCTCCCCAGGACATCCAGCAGGGACATGGACACCCTGATCCCCCTCCCCAGGACATCCAGCGGGGACATGGAATCCCTGATCCCCCTCCCCAGGACATCGAGCAGGGACATGGACTCCCTGATCCCCCTCCCCAGGACATCCAGCAGGGACATGGACTCCCTGATCCCCCTCCCCAGGACATCCAGCAGGGACATGGGGTTAGGCATTTCTGTAACGAATTCACTGAGAAGTGCAGAGCAGTCAGCGGAGAGCTGGGCCCCCCTGCCTCGCGGCCCCGGAGGCAGAACCAGGCCCTCCTCCAGTCTTTGCTGGTCCAGACCCTGAGCAGCCAGCGCTCCAGGACCTCTCCTCATGGTTCCTCGGGGCTCCTCATGGTTCCTCGGGGTTCCTCATGGTTCCTCGGGGCTCCTCATGGTTCCTCGGGGCTCCTCATGGTTCCTCGGGGCTCCTCATGGTTCCTCGGGGCTCCTCATGGTTCCTCGGGGCTCCTCATGGTTCCTCGGGGCTCCTCATGGTTCCTCGGGGCTCCTCATGGTTCCTCATGGCTCCTGAGGTGTGGAAGTGGTTTTCTGGGCCCACTGGTTCTCCAGCAGCAGCTGTTCTTCTGACCTTCTCTCTGACTGGTGGTGCTGAAAGGAAACATCTGAGACAGGAAGTCCTCCCTGTTTGAAGTTGTTCTGGTGACATTTTAATATTCTACCTGCTGATCCTCATGACCTGTAGTCCACATCAGTCCATACCAGGGTCCTTTCTGAACCCAGACTTCAGTCTGACTGCTGCTGCAGAGCCAAAGGTCAGGGGGCGGAGCCAGAGTTCTCCATGGAGGAAGAGTCTCACCTTTCACCTCTTTCAACAACCTCCACGGATCCAGCTCCCAGGACTCTGGTACAGGACCCCAGCTGGGAGGGGATACAGGGGGTGGGGAGGGGGGGCATCACCAGAGGTGACTGGAGAGAACTTCCTGTTCCGGTGGAGATCAGGACCGGATCAGGGCTCCACTCTGGTGGTCATGGTGAATCCATGACTCTGTGATCGATGGCGGGGGTCTCTAAGGGATCACGCTGATCCTGGATCAGTTTCAGCTGCTCAATGAATCCTGTGTTCTCATCCTGAACTGGTCTTTTTGAAACCAAGGAGTCCTGACCCCTCTGGTTCTGGATTAGATGATCCTGGATCAATGAATCCTACCTTTGTGCAACAGACCCGTTTTAATGTGAACAAACCAAACAGATCAAAACCACTCAACGTGACGGCAAACACACAATTTGATTTCAATGACTTTTACTTTGAAAAATTACTGCGGTCACTTCCTCTTTTTCCTTTAGGTGGAACGTTTCTTCTTCCTGTTCCTGTCACTGAGAATGAATACATTCATCTCTCCTGTTACAAGCTGGAGGTGGAAACACTTCATACACAATCCCATAACATCACGTGTGTGTGTGAAAAAAAAAGAGGCTTTTGGCCAGTTGGTAAGCAGCGTACAGTCGAGTCGGCACCGACCAACTCGGCCACTCCGGCTTGGGTGTGTGTGGGTGTGTGTGTGTGGGTGTGGGTGTGCCTGTGTGTGTGTGTGCGTGCGTGCGTGTGTGTGTGGGTGTGTGTGTGTGAGGCTCACAGCATCTGCTCAGCTGGTTCAGATCCGTCCAGGTTCCGTTGGGTAAACACTTCCTGACTTTAGGTCCGACAATGATCCTGCTTCCTCTGCAGATGTACTCGATCTCATAGTCCACTGGGAGCACGTGCACACTGCGGATCTGCGTGCGCGCGCACACACACACACACACACACACACACACACACACACACACACACACACACACACACACACACACACACACACAAACCATCTTTTGAACCTGTTGAGGAACCGAGGAACAGAACAGAGGGACAATCTGACCAGTCATGGTTCTTTCTCCACTCTGGTCCAGGAACCATTTGAATTCAGAGCTCAGCAAACATCTCAGATCAGTTCTGATCAATCTGACAACATTGACAGTAGTAGAGCTGGGCTGGTCCAGATGTGGGTGGAGGCGATCAGCTGACGGAGACGCTCCTCACCTGCTCCTGGGTCAGCCCTCGGTACCTGATGCCTCCATCCCTGGGGGGCCGGATGATGGCACAGCCTGAAACAACACACACAGCGTTACATGGTGTCTGGACATCTGCAGGCGTCATGTGGGGCAGCCGGCTCCTCAGGAAGTGAAAACCTGCTGGTTCTCCACATCACATCAGTCCTGTTTTAGGGTGCTTTCACACCTACTAGTCCGCTAGAGTGGTTCGGTTCGGACATAAATTATTCATAAATGTTGCAGCTGTCAACTGGTTCGGTTCGCATTCACACCACTTGTTTTTGCAGATGAACTATCCACTATGACCCTCCTCCCTCTTGGTGGCGCTGTTCACATAATAATGTGTTTTGGGTGGCGGATGTGAACCCTGATTGGCCAGCATGTGTGACGTGATGTGCTGCGCGGCTTGCTACGGAAGCCTCCGCCGACCAAAAAGCCTTCTCCACAACAGAGCGGACAAGACCGAGGCTGGTCAACTTTCACACCAGCAGCGGACCACGCCGAGACCGCACCGAGACCACCTCCTCGAGGAGGTCTCGGTGCGGTTCTTTGTCCCGGACCAAAACTAACTGGTCTGCTTTCACACCAGCGCGTACGAACCGAACCTGCAGGAGTTGAGGACGCTAGTCCGCTTCAAGCGGACCAAATGCTGTAGGTGTGAAAGCACCCTTAGTAGATTTGATTTGTTGGAAATCCCTTCTTACATATCTGTGATCCTCTAATGTCACAGAGCTTAAACATCAGATGATATGAAGAAACAGGTAAGTGTCACCAAAAGGTGACATCATCCCTCAGATTCAGGAACCACAGAACAGTCGGAATGACGAAAGATCCAGACTGGAAGGACCAGCTATCACTGTCACTACCTACCGACAAACCAGCTGTCACTTTCACTATCGACTGACCAGCTGTCACTTTCACTACCGACCGACCAGCTGTCATTTTCACTACCGACTGACCGGTTGTGACTTTCACTACCGACTGACCAGCTGTCGCTTTCACTACCGACAAACCAGCTGTCACATTCACTACTGACTGACCGGTTGTCACTTTCACTACTGACAGACCAGCTGTCACTGTCACTACCAACCGATCAGTTGTCACTTTCACTACCGACTGACCAGCTGTCACTTTCACTACCTACCGACCAGCTGTCGCTTTCACTACCGACTGACCAGCTGTTGCTTTCACTACCGACTGACCAGCTGTCACTTTTAATACCTACCGACCAGCTGTCGCTTTCACTACCGACTGACCAGCTGTTGCTTTCACTACCGACTGACCAGCTGTTGCTTTCACTACCGACTAACCGGTTGCCACTTTCACTACCAACCGACCAGCTGTCGCTTTCACTACCGATCGACCAGCTGTCGCTTTCACTACCGACAAACCAGCTGTCACTTTCACTACCTACCGACCAGCTGTCGCTTTCACTACCGACTGACCAGCTGTCACTTTCACTACCGACTGACCGGTTGTCACTTTCACTACCGACCCACCAGCTGTCGCTTTCACTACTGACCGACCAGCTGTCGCTTTCACTACCGACAAACCAGCTGTCACTTTCACTACCGATCGACCAGCTGTTGCTTTCACTACCGACTGACCAGCTGTTGCTTTCACTACCGACTGACCGGTTGCCACTTTCACTACCAACCGACCAGCTGTCGCTTTCACTACCGATCGACCAGCTGTCGCTTTCACTACCTACCGACCAACTGTCGCTTTCACTACCGACTGACCAGCTGTCACTTTCACTACCGACTGACCGGTTGTCACTTTCACTACCGACCGACCAGCTATCGCTTTCACTACCGATCGACCAGCTGTCGCTTTCACTACCTACCGACCAACTGTCGCTTTCACTACCGACTGACCAGCTGTCACTTTCACTACCGACTGACCGGTTGTCACTTTCACTACCGACCGACCAGCTGTCGCTTTCACTACTGACCGACCAGCTGTCGCTTTCACTACCGACAAACCAGCTGTCACTTTCACTACCGACTGACCAGCTGTTGCTTTCACTACCGACTAACCGGTTGCCACTTTCACTACCAACCGACCAGCTGTCGCTTTCACTACCGACAAACCAGCTGTCACTTTCACTACCGATCGACCAGCTGTCGCTTTCACTACCGACAAACCAGCTGTCACTTTCACTATCTACCGACCAGCTGTCGCTTTCACTACTGACTGACCGGTTGTCACTTTCACTACCGACCGACCAGCTGTCGCTTTCACTACTGACCGACCAGCTGTCGCTTTCACTACCGACAAACCAGCTGTCACTTTCACTACTGATCGACCAGCTGTCACTTTCACTACCGACAAACCAGCTGTTGCTTTCACTACCAACTGACCGGTTGTCACTTTCACTACCGACCGACCAGCTGTCGCTTTCACTACTGACCGACCAGCTGTCGCTTTCACTACCGACAAACCAGCTGTCACTTTCACTACCGATCGACCAGCTGTCACTTTCACTACCGACTGACCAGCTGTCACTTTCACTACCGACTGACCGGTTGTCACTTTCACTACCGACCGACCAGCTGTCACTTTCACTACCGACTGACCAGCTGTCACTTTCTCTACTGACAAACCAGCTGTTGCTTTCACTACCGACTGACCAGCTGTCACTTTCACTACCGACAAACCAGCTGTTGCTTTCACTACCAACTGACCAGCTGTCACTTTCAGTACCGACAGAACAGCTGTTACTTTTACTTTATTGAATAGATCTGAATGTAGAAAGTATCAGTTTTGGTCATGTGTAAAAGCTTTTGCTGATCATCATGGCAGCTCCCGTGTAGTGTAATTAGATGGCGATTACTTCACAGAAAACATATGAAAAATGTATACAGCACAGGAACTATAAAAACAAGTTTAACTTTACAAAATTACCAAAACAGAAAACATTTCAGTAACTATATGAAACCTATTAATTCATTCAAACCTTATTTAAATGTGTAAAGTATATATGTCAAGTAGCAAGATAAACAAAGAAATACAAAATTTTCATGGATGTAGGTTAATTGAAGTGTTAAAAGAATACTCTGAAGATTTTGGACCCACGCCCTTTCTCTATCATTTACAAAGTGAGATAAGCTCATAAATACCTTTTTTGTGTCCGTTCGTCCAGCGGCTGGAACCCAGCTGTTAGCATCGTAGTTAGCTTAGCTCAACTGCTGGAGGTGAAGAGGAGACAGAGCCGGACTGACGAAAGTGGACAAAATCCTCCTTCCAGTGGTCCAGGGGACGGCGTATTAGCACGTGAAGTAAATCCCAATGGTTCTAAAACATTTTAAAAGACGTGTTTTCTTTTCAATCCGTTAAAATAACGTTTCGATACACACAGATCTGCGCAAGCACAGTGCTCCGCGGAAGGATATACCGGCGCACAGCGGTTGAGTCTATGGCTTCTACTGCTGTGCTCCAGTATATCCTTCCGTGGAGCACTGCGCATGCGCAGGTCTATGTATCAAAACGTTATTTTAATGGATTGAAAAGAAAACACGCCTTTTAAAATGTTTTATAACCATTCGGATTTACTTCACATGCCAATACATCGTCCCCTGGACCACTGGAAGGAGTGTTTTGTCCACTTTTGTCAGTCCGGCTCTGTTTCCTCTTTACCTCCAGCAGTTGAGCTAAGCTAACTGCGATGCCAACAGCTGGGATCCAGCCGCTGGACGAACGGACACAAAAAAGGTATTTATGAGCTTATCTGACTTTGTAAATGATAGGGATAGGCCGTGGGTCCAAAATCTTCGGAGTATTCCTTTAAAGGACCTGTATCATGCTTTTTTAGCTCGTCCAAACCCTATTATTGGCATTAACATGGTAATAATTTATTTTTGGCGCTAAGGAAAAGTCATTTTGTGTGAAATAAAGGATTTTCGGAGGTTAATTCTGAAACCCGGAAGAGAAAACGCTCTGTTTCACTGAAAATCCCGCCTCTCCCCCTGTGGACTTTGACTGACAGTGTACTTCAACCAATTGGAGCTGTGTTAGTGTCTCTAAGGGTTAGCTTTAGCTCTTTAGCTCTAGCTTCTCTACACGCAAAGACACGCGAAAATGTCTTTTCCTGTTAGAAACTCACCAAGCGCAGACTCTGCAGACTCTGCAGACTCTTGCTCTTGCTTGATTGTTGCTTTCAGACGATGGTTAAAGTTTATCTCCGTAATCGGAACGCTGATTGCCGAGGGCCCACGGGGGGGAGGGGGGGGCGGCCTCCTCAGTGGAAAATGTGAATCAGCTGCATTCTGGTCAGAGGAGAGTGGCGTGTTGTCTGCGCGGGGGTGGGGTGGGAGAAGAGTGGTGGGGAGGAGTTCAACTTTTGTGACGTACTTAGGTTTGAAGAGTTTCAAACGAGCTGTTTTCTACCCGAAGGGAGGGGCTGCTGTAGAGAGCAGCAGACTGGAAGAGATTACTCAGACATGCGTGGATGAAGGCAAATAACATTTTGATGGGTGGTTTTAAAGGGAATTCAACTTTGGGGCATGCTAAAAACCCTAAAAAAGTGGATTTTGCATGATATAGGTCCTTTAAGTCACTGGTTAAACTTATTTTTCAGCCGGTGAGCAGCAGCAACTGAGTGAGTAACAGTGCACGTTGGAAATTTGCCACCGACATTGGTAACAAAAGGAGTTTTCTGTGTAAAAGTAGATTGGTATTTTCATCATAAGTTATGTTCATTCCAGCAGTTTACCTGTGTGGTTATGTATATGCTGAAGTTGTGATTTTTGTTGAATGATTCATTGTGAACTGTGAACTGAAAGACATGGTTTGTGAAATGGTTTAAATTTGACAGAGTTTTTTGAAATGACAAAAAAATTGAGATTCACAAAGGTGTTTATCAAAGACAGAGCGGCCTGCTGAATGTGTATAACCATCACTCAAAACAAAAAAAAAGAAAACTGACTTGGAAAATAAAGAAGAGTCTTCACACACTGACTGTGGAGGAACTCTTCCAGGTCGTTGAGAACGTCACACCAGCGCCAGAACCTTGATCATTCAACTGTAACAAATGGTGATGAGAAAAGCTGTTTTGACTGTATATACGAGGGAAAAAACCGGACACTGGTCATAACGTTTCATTTGTTTTATTTGAACAATTATTCAAAGCTGTCACCTTCACAGTAATCCCCTGCTGGTTTGAATCCACCGTTGCATCAGTGTTTTCCAGCTTTCAAAGGCGTTTGAAAACTCGTGCGTACTGATCCCGTTCAGTGCATCTTTCGATTTTTGTTTAACCTCCTCGACGTCCTCAAATCTTTGCCCCTTCAGCTCTTTCTTCATTCTTGGGAAGAGAAAAAAGTCACACGGTGCTAAGTCCGGCGAATAGGGCAGATGAGGCAGCAGGTCATCCCGTTTTTCTCCAGGAACTGCATTCCGCGCAGGGCCCGGTGCGCCGGCGCGTTATCGTGGTGCAGCCACCACTCGCCATCCCGCCAAAGCTCCGGACGCTTCTGCCTCACTGCTTCTCGGAGCCCCTCAGGACCTGGATGTAGTGGTCCTGGTTAACAGACTGCCAGGCGGCACAGACTCGCTGTGGACGACCCCTTTCACATCGAAAAAGCAGATCAGCTTGGCTTTTACCGCTGACCGGGACTGGCGCGCTTTTTCCGGCCGAGGGGTGTCGTCCGGGTGTCGCCACTGCCTCGACTGCTGCTTCTTCTCGGGATCGTAGGCGTGACGCCAGGTCTCATCTGCCGTGATGACTCTGCCCAGCGGCCCAGGATCCTCTTCAATGTGCTGGAGGATTTCCCAGCACAAGTCCACGTGGGCCGCATTCTGCTCCGGAGTGAGGACGCGCTGCGATCCGCCGCAAGCCCAAATCCTGGGACAGGATCTCCTGACAGGAACTCCACGGCACCCCAGTCAAGGTGGACACCTCCCTGATCGTCCTTCGCCCGTCAGCCAGGACCACGGCTTCCACCTCGCGGATCTTTTCCTGCGTGCGTGAGGATGCGGGTCGTCCGGAGCGGGGCTGGTCTTCAGTGGACATTTCTCCCCTTTTAAAGCCCCATACCATTCAGAAACCTGCGTTCTGCCCAGGGCACCATCTTTATACGCCTCCTGGACCATAACGAGTGTTTCTGACGCTGTTTTTCCCAGCAGAAAACAAAATCTGATGCTTGCGCGCTGATCGCTTTTAGTGATGTGTTCCACCATTTTGTGCTTTTCCGAAGAAGGGGGTCCTGCTGTGCTGACGTTGGCGCTGTGTGTGCTTTCCCTGTGTGACTTTGTGAGACGATGATTTGCAGAGATCTGCACAAGATCATGCTGTAGCGAGATTGAACAACCACGAATCTGAAATCATTCTTGTTTAAATTTTATAAACACAGTCTGGTTTCTTTCCGGTACCCCCTCGTATTCTTACCTGAGCTGCTAAACTTTGCTCAACTTAGAAAACCAGGGTGTTTCCCACGTGTTGTCTTTGAGAGATGCTATTACAGAGTTGTTTCCAGATGTGCCCTGCCCTGCCCTGCCCTGCCCATGTTAAATCAGTCTGCCGCCAGTGTCAGAGGAGGGCGTTGCTAGTTTGCAGGTTTGTTGCAGGTCAATAAAGTGTCCAGTGAGGAGACTGAGAGACCACGAAGACAGCAAACGGTAACATGCTCACACTGCACAGCTGGAGCCTCACAAAGACTGAAAAATCACCCAACAACACAAAGACCATAAACAAAGCAACAGAAGAGCTGAGTGCAAAACCGGATGCTCTGAACGAAACAGTAGAGTCACTCTCAGACAAGAAGAGCACAGGACAACCTGTGATTGCCCCCAGACCAAGCAAAGGCCCAGAGGCAATTCAAAACCATATGGCTGCTCAGAGCGTGTCAAGAAAGGTGTTAGCTCGAGTAACCACGGCTTCACGTGTGGACAGACGGGTCACAGGGCAGAAAGATGTCTCAGAAGGGGCAAAGTTAAAAAACAGTCCACGGTCAAGTGCTCCATTAACAGCCACACAGTGGACTGCGTTTTGGACAGTGGAGCCCAAGTGAGCATCTTTGTGCCAGTCGGTCAAAACTTACCTCCCCGGCCACAAGGTGCGACCGCTGGCTGAAACTCCTCAGACAACAGACTCTCAGACTCAATGTGCTGGCCGTTAATGGTCAATCTCTACCATACGATGGCTGGGTTGGAGCAATCTGGACCAACAGTGACCCTGATATATCGATCCCAGTCCCCTTCCTGGTGAGCAGGGTACCAGGCCTTCCCCTGATTCAGTGTTATTGAACTGGTCATCTTGAGGCCTAACGAGAATGCAGGCCTCATACCAACCTGAACCTTGTGAGTCTCCTGTCGGGTGCAAAGACTCTTCAAGTAGACAAAGCCACCGCATTGGTCAGCTTCATCCAGACAAAGTTCACCAGTGATGGCAGTGTCAGTCGAGGTGTGTTGAAAGTGGGATTGAATGACGTGATCGTTCCAGCTGGCCAGGTCAGACACACTGGCCCTCATTTATCAAATGGTAGTACGACCGTATATGGGCGTACGCCCGTCGTACGTCCATATGAAAGACGGGTTGGTTATTTATCAATTTGGTCGTGATCGTTCGGAAAGATGAAATCTCACGACAGCTCTGAGATCGTGTATCCAAGTTTCAGTCAGTGCGGACTTGCGGTGCAGTGCAGAAGAACCTGGCGGAGTGTGAAAATAACTATAAAGCACATCTCAAACCCGTCATAAAGCAGGAGCAGCACACATTCATTACAGATTAAAAAATAAATAAAAAAAAAATAAAATGATGCCCTTAAGGAATATCTAATAAAATTCTTCCTCTTGGGATTAATTAAGGATTTTTAACTTTCAATAAGTCCGCTGGTCCATCCTGCCACGGAGAGGAGCAGTTTTAACAGTGCGCAAAGACGCACAGCTGCTGCTGCGGAGCAGCTTCAGACGCTCAGATCCAGCGGGGGAAACGCTGATTTTCCTGTTCATCCCCGAAAAGGTGTGTGACTTTATTTAGGTAGTTTACACAACATTGCACTTGCGACAGAGTTACTTTGATGCGCTTGCGCCACAAGAGGATGTGGGAACCACCAGAGCCGCACTGGGTCTGGACAGAGGAGACAGGACCTGAAGAACCGCGACTGAAATGTAAATAAACTCTAAAGTATAGAAAATTATTTATTTAATCAGTGATGTGATGCCAGCAGCCTAGAAAATAACATATGAACTAAAGGGAGGCTAAATACAGACAGAGGACGTTTAGTCAAACATTTTATGAAAACTTCTATGAATTGTCTTTAATTGAAGCAGCACCAGCAGCAGGTGGCACGCGCCGCCCTCGGTGGACTGAGTCCCGGGTCCTGTTCGGTCCCGTGCTGTGTCCCGTTCGGTCCGAGGTGCGTCTCGGTGGGACCGTCCCCGCTGTGGGGAGGAGACCGGGCCGCGGTGCCGCGCTGTTTGACTCTGAGACATCATAAAACAAAACAATAAAACTCTGAGCTGTACAACATGAGTCAGCTTCATTATTTGTAATATAAGGGTTAAATTAACGGACTATAACCTGTTCAGACCTCAGTCAGTGCCGGGGGTGCCCGTTCATCCAGGTGACGCTGCTCACCGCTGCCGTGAACACCGTCCTCCAGACTGCGTTTTTCTTTTCTCCTTTAATTTCAGTTTTTTATTCTTCCAAAGAGCTCCTCCTGATTTCTCTCCACCTCAGACCTGAGAGGATCCATTTCCAGCTCCCAAAGTTTCTTTTTTCGCCAAAATCGCTCCTTTTCCGTGTTTGACCTCAGTGGGTGCGGCTTGGGAACTATGAATATTTCAGGGTGGAACATTGTTAATGACGATCAAATTCAGCCGCCGCATTTATCAACACCCGATCACTCAAACGCTGAGATCGGCGAGGTACGGAAGTTTCTGTAATGCCGTGCGAGCCCCGTCGTACGATGAGCTCACCGCTCCGATATACGCCCGTTTGAAAGATGGATTGATAAATGAGGGCCACTAAGTGTAAAATACCATCCACACTTCATATCTCCAACCCACCTGTGCTCTTTGAACCCTGTGAGAGCAACAAACATTTCCAGCAGCTGGATGTTGTCAACAGTCTCTTAGAGCTCTGTCAGGTTAAAATCCCTTATGTGACAGTCCCTGTTGGCAAACACACCCAACAGGATGTGACTCTGTTCTGCAAGACTGCTCTGCTCTGAGCATGTCTCCAGAACTGTAGAGACTGATGAGCTGAACCGAAGAAACAGTAGTGTTGGTCAGGAAGTCAACAGGGATGAAATACCTGAAGCCCAGTGGAACAAAGGGGCTAGAGCAGCATGGCAGTGGGACCACCCTTCGACGCCACCCACCTAAGTGGGGATCAGCAGAAAGTTGTGAAAGAGATGTTACAACCAGAGTCTGGAGCATTTGCATGAGATGATGGTGGTGACATGGGGTGCATATCTAGCCTGGAAACGTCCATCAACCTCAAGGACAGTCCTCCCACTCAAAAATCTTACACTTCCATCTCCAAATGCTTATAAAAAGAAGTGAAGGAGTACATTGAGGATCTCCTGGCCGGATGATGGATTGTGAAATCCAAATCCTTTACTCAGCCTCAGTGGTCTGTGTGCTAAAGGAAGATGGAACACTCAGCCTCTGTCAGTTATCATCTCGTAAACCAGTGCATGTCCCAGATCGTCATCCCCTGCCCAGAATTCAAACACCTGACAGACACTTTGTGGGTACAGTTGGTTTTCTGTTCTGGACCCGGGGAAGGTCTACCACCAAGGGGTCCCGCCACCTAACAGCTTTCACCACCCCCTGGAGTCTTTATGAGTGGGTGTGGATTCCCTTCAGGCTGACCAATGCACTCACTGCAATTCAATTCAATTCAATTCAATTCAATTCAATTCAATTCAATTCAATTCAGCTTTACTTATACATCACCAATTACAACATGGTCATTTCTAGACACTTTTACATGGAAAACCCAACAGATCCACATGAACAAGCATAAATGACTGTGGAAAGGAAAAACTCCCTTTTAAAAGGAAGAAACCTGCAGAACCAGGCTCAGAGGTGGCAGCATGTAAGAAATGCGTGCTCCCCTTCAAAACGAGTATTGTATTCTGTATTTGGACGACATCCTGTGCTACGCCACAGCATTGGAGGGCCAGGCTGGATGGACGAGAAAGGTTCTTAGAGCTCCCCAGAGTAACAGAGTAAAGCCCTGGTCCTCAAAATGTGACCTGATAAACGAGAGGTGAGATGTGTGGGGTGTTTGGTCTCGGCTGAGGGCGTGCACACTGATCCCAGAGATCTGGCAGTTTAGTCCTGAATAATGAGTCACCTGCCACTGCTGGAGATGAGTGGAAGACTGCAGGATTCTTGGGCTGCTGCTGCTCATATGTCCAAGATTTCTCAAAAATCACAGCACCAACCGATGAACTCTTGCAGGCCAAAAGAAACAAAGGTGAGCAGTGTCAGGGAAGCCAAGGGTGACGAAAAGGTGTACAGTTGTGATCCCAGACACCCGCCGAATGACCTGAGGCACAACAGGAGGAACTGTGCAAATTGACTGACTTTCTGACAAATCCCCCTGTTCTTGTCTGCCCATGTTTGGAGCTCCCCTTCGTACTCCATACAGGAGCTTCCGAGAAGTGACTTGGAGCCATCCTTCACCACAGCCAGAATGGAATAGCAGAAAGGCAGCTGCTGGTCTTACCTGCCAGTTTTAAGTCCTTGGTCCTTAAGCACCTCCATGATGATATGAGCCCTGTAGGGACTGAAAGGGTCCTCAGCTTAGCGAGACAGATTCTACTGGCCCTACGTGAGGCAGTAGATTGAAGCTTAAGTCTCCAGACAGTGCCGATACATCAAACACAAGAAGCCAGTGACGCACATACAAGCCCCACTGTCCAGCATCACCACCAGCTCACCAGGGGAGCTGGTTTCCATGGACTATCTGCACTTTGAGCCAGGCAGAGGAGGCTACCAGTACTTTCTAGTTGTGGTAAAGCACTTTATTAGGTACGCACAGGCATATCCAACCCACAATAAGTCTGGGAAGACGGCAGCGGAGAAGATTTTCAGTGACTGCATTCCCAGATTTGGCTATCCTTCTACATTACACCATAATCAAAGGTGTGAGTTCTAAAATGAACTCTTTCAGACATTACAGAAACTGAGCAGAGTGCGACACTCCCAAACAACCCTGGACCATCCCCAGGAAACCCCAGCTGAATGGTTTACGGTGCAGTGCTGCGGATGCTGTGGACCCTGGGTGAGGAAAAGAAGGGAAGGTGGAAGACTACCTACCTCAGATGGCCTGTGCACGCAACTCCTCACGCCATGAATCAGCTGGGCATTCACCTTTCTTCCTTCTTTTTGGCCGACACTACCCTTTGACCTGCTATTCAGAAGGTCCACCAGTGAGGAACCACAGACAGTGCGAGGCTTGACGGAGCAATAAATGATAACGAGATGGGACACTACATAACTGGAACACCTTCAGAAACAAGATCCAGCATCAAGCAGCCGCCCAGGGAGTGCAGGTAGGACTGGTCACAGGACAGATCTCATTACTGTACTGAATATCATGAAGGTCAGAGTTGGGAAAGTAAAGCATCACTTGTACAGGCCAGTGTTGTGCAACCATTGCCTTGCAAGTCATATATTACTGATCCACCACTGGTGAAGATGTAACCCAGTAGTTAATTTGATTTATTTGTCTTGCTGTTTTATTTCTATAGTGTTCTATTTGATTTATCTCTGGTGCACTTGATTCTAGTGAGCTATCAGTATGCACGCATGTGATTGGTTGGAGGAGCGCATGTCCCGCCCCTTTGCGGAAGAGCTGGAGTGTCTGCAGGAGCTCACTTGTGTGCTGCCTGCTGAAAACTATTAACATCTATGAAAAAGAAACAAGCTGAACTGCTTGTTATCCCTCGGTGGCTGGAGGAAGACCTCTACCTGAGTGAATGGATGATTCTTGGACCTGTGCATCAGGAGTTGTTTTGTTTCATTGAGCGTGAGTCTTGGTGAGTGCATGGAGCTCGATCAATTGCAGATGCATTATTACCACCGCCAAGGAGGTTATGTAATCACATCGGTTTGTTGGTCTGTTAGCAACGTTACAGTAAAAGTAATGGACGGATTGCAATGAAACTTTGTGGAAAGGTGGGTCTTGGGCTAACTTAGAATCCATTAAATTTTGGTGATGATCCAGATCACTGTCTGGATCCAGGAATTTTTTAAAGGATCCTTTATCATTGACCGATAAGGTGTACCGCCCAGCGGAACTTTAGTTTTAGTTCCCAGTCGGACCTGTTTCATGGACGGAACAGTCGCGCAGCAGCACGAGAAAATCGCCACAAGTTGGCTTCTCTTCAAAACTTGATCAGAGCTTCGTCTGTAAGTGATTTCACCCTATGTTGGACTGTTCGTTTCCTTTGTTATGCATCTCTGCATGTCCGTCATTGTGTTGTTTTTTTTTATTGCTGAGTTACGTTGGGGTGACGACTTTCATTTGACCAGTGTAGTACTGTATCTGTCCAGCAGAGGGCCTCAGTACTACATCTTAAATTGATGACAGGCTTTGTTTACATCTGCTTAGTTATATTTATATCTGGTGTTCTTCTTGTTGTTGGTGACTGATTGGACCTGTGGCAGAGGTCTGCGCTCTCTGAGGGCCACATTCTAGTTCACTGATGATCTGATAAGGAAAAAGGTATTGGAAGAATCTAAGTTTTATTTCACCTTGAATGAAACTCTTTGTATGAAATATTGTGTTTAGTGATGTTTTATATGATTGTTCCTGAATGTGAATGTGTGTATGTGCTGTTATTCCGTCCATGATGTATGTACTGAGGAGTAAAAAGTAAAAAGTGAAAATGGATAATTAATTCATTGTATCACAGTGTGATAGATTTTCATTTTAATGTCATAATGGCCATAATGATTTGTTTGATTTCATTTAGCAATAGCCTTGTTTCTATACAGGCTCAGTTTTTTTGAAACCTTCAGAAGCCTTGGATGTTTGAGACGTGGATTCTCCTTGACGAAGGAGATGGCGAGCCCCAGCGAGAGACCAGAACCTCCTTCATCCATGGAGCAGATCCAGAATTCCTGCTGCTGAGGGCGGGAAGCCTTCATCACCCATCGAGTAAAGGATGTGAGGTGGGAGCGTCCGACCACACCAGACTGCTCTGACTGAACTTTAGAGCTCTCAGACTCCACTTGACTTTGATTTGACTGAAACTGAACTGAGCAGACGAACCAGGATCTAAAGGAACACTGAACTGAACATTTGAAAGGAAGTTTCCACCCTTTTTGAAAATATTTTATTTTTGAGGAACTGATTCTTTTTTAATAACATGGTGGATATGTTTTGTTAAAGAATTGAATGCCATGCGCTGAATCTGTTTTCTATTTTATATAATTCAATCGTTGTTATTCAAGTTCCTTCATTTTGTGGCTCTATTTATTCATAGCGATCACTTCTCTTACAAACCGTCCTCTGAACCTAGTTTCTGGTCCTTATAATTAAGTTAACCCAGATGGGTTACAAAGAGTTTGGTATCAACCTGCTCCACGTGAAAAACGCCCCACAAATACTGAAAGTTCAGCTCTACATAATGAAACTGATCAAGAGGATTCATACAGAGAAGAGCTTCGTCCTGAGAATTTAGAGCTTTTTAAAATATGACTTAGTGTCAGAAGCAGAGCAGAAGCCAGTGGGATTGATCCTGTCATGCTAAAAACATTAATGTGAATATTAGGGATGAGCCGAATACTCGTTTCAAACGAGTACTCGTTACGGATAATGCATTTTTTCCAAATCCGAGTCTAGTCCGAGCATTGTCAGTCATTATTCGTCCTCGTGCTGATGGGAGATCCTCACTGGTCCTTCATTCTGCTCCTGCTCCACCGAGACGACAGGATCCTGGTGAGAGAAGCCAATCGGAGCTGATAAATTAAAAATGCGGTATTTTATTTCTTTGTAGCTGCATTGTGCCTGAGGAAAACCTTAGAAGGTTGAGACGTCGGGTGATTGTGCACGCTCGGGTTTTTTTTCGGGGGGCGGCGGGGGGGGGGGGGGGTTAAGTTTCGTTTTCCCTCGCGTTTTTTTCCCCTCATTTCTCTTCTTTTTCATAATAATCTGGGCTTGTGCTCCACTGGGAGGCTGTGATCTGTGGGAGAGAGATGATAACTGGACCGAGGTCCACGTCCTGGTCACGTCCTGGTGCTGCAGCCGCAGACAGGACCAGGAAGCTCAGCAGGGGGGATGAGAGGTTTCCCTGGACGCCGGGGGGATTCCGGTGGGGATCATGGGGGGAGGCATTCATACAAGTAAAATATTCATGTTCTGACTCAATAAAAAATACTTGTTCTGTAAATAGTTCCTTTACTATTGTGACCAAAAATATTCAAATTTTATTTCTGAGGATTTTGTGTGAATAAATAATCATTTATATAACTTTAAAAATATTCATGTTCTGACTAAAATAAAAAAAAAATCTTTACATTGTATCATTGAGACTGTTTTGTAAATAGTTTTCAAATAAAGAATCAATATAGCAACTTCTGAGCAATCCATATCAATTTCAGACTTAAAGCAGTACTATGCAAGATTTGCTGTAGTGCTCCCCCTACTGGTCTCCTGTGAAAGCTCACTGTCGTAAACGTCCGCTGCATCATCACCCCCCCCCCCCCCCCCCCCCCGCCCCCCCGTGCACAGAGCGTCTCACTCCCGTTTCCTTTTTTTCCGCTCGTTAGACAAAGTTTTTTTGGTTCTGCCATCCGTGAGCACCTACGGGTGGCGTTGCTAACGCTAGCGAGGGTTTCATGTTTGTTTTACACGCTTTTGTTAAATCTTCTGCAGCAGCAGTTCCTCGCGCTGCTCGGGAACTTCTTCCGGTTGCTCCCTCTGTTGTAGACATGCCTGCCTCGCACACTCAAACTTATTGGAAAACAAACATTCGGAGACGCTTTCAGCTCAGTGCAGCGAACTCACTCACACTCACGTCTACAAGAGGAGGTGCCACTCCTCTTTATTTTTCAGTTACCAAATGGAAATTAGAACCAATCAACACATTGTGCAAAGATCGTCTATTGCAACACAACGACAGATATCGCACTCCAACAGCTTTTGTACTTGTAATCCCATATGAGCGCCGTATTGCAAGCGCTGTTTTCAGGACTCAGACCCCGGGGGGAGTGGAGGGACCGGAGAATCACCGTGACAAGTCTCTGTTTACCCCCACAGGGATTCTGAAATGCATTTATTGAGGTAAAAAAGTTGCAAAGTTCTGCTTTAAAATAGTGCACCAATTTCTGCCCCAGCCCGTTTCCAGTTAAACCACGCCCACTTCCGGTTTAGACCACGCCCCCTCCGAGTACAGATACGGATACAGATAATTTGGATGGGTAAACAGATACAGATACAGATAGATAGTGGTGTACTCCCTCATCCCTAGTGAATATGTTAAAAATAGCAAGCAAAGGAATGTCTTAATTCTAGTGCTGTCAATTTTAATTGCGATTAATTCATTGAGGTCAAAGAAAAGAACTAGAGGATAATAGTGTTTTTTCCTGACATTGGGACTGATTTATGAGGATTAGATTCTTCATTGCAATTAATCTCAACTTTAAAAAAGTTAATTGTTGACAGTTCTCCATGAATTAATCACGATTAATTGCGATCAATGCGATTACATTGCGATCAATGCGATTAAAACTGACAGCACTACTTAATTCATTCATGAAACTCAGTGATCTGTTCTCTATTACTCTGGTCTCCCAGGCAAATAAGCCAAAGAGGGATAATCTGTGTTTTAACCATAATTAATCCCTGGTATTATTCTGAAAGATGTGTTTGGTTCCTATTTAATGTTTTCTGCAGCGGCTCCATGTCTACAAGTTCATTCAGTTGAGAGTTGTTTCTCTGGTCGGGTTTTGATTGCTTCTGTCTGAGCTCCACTGTGGAGGGAAACGTTCATCCGTTACAACACTGGATGTGACTGGAGAAACAGTGTCTGCGTTTTCCTGTTTTACAAAAGAGAAAAGGCATTTTGTATTTTCTGTGTGTCAGGAGAAACGGTGTCTGCAGGAACTTTGACAGTTAAAGCTAGGGTTGGCGATTTGAATGAGATACATTTTTTTAAATACTGGTTAAAATGATCTTTATGACCCGATAGGAAGCGATTCATGGCATGCTCTTAAAGTAGTTTGGAAAATATCCGCTATCTACAGCAGGAGTAAAACGGGAAAAACAGCAACCAATCGTCTTGACGGGACACCTTTTTTTAAACCAATCAAATCCCTTCGCCGTCGACCTGCCCCCTGCGCGTACATGTCAATGGCGTGCACTGACCCTTGTTCAGTGCACGCTTAGAAGGACGGAGCGTCGTTGCAGAATGGCGGAGAAGGATGTTTGGGGCTTTACTTACCGGTGAGTGCGCCATAACTTGGCATAGTGCAAATAAAGAAAAACGAAGAAACGAAGCGCTGCAGACAGGTTACGCCAGGAACGCACTGGACGCGGAAGCGCCGCGCGCATCGCGTGCACCTCGCGCACGGAACGTCTCCGCGTCTCCGCTCCCAACGGAGCTCCTCCAATGGGGTGGGAGCTAGGCGGAGCCTTGGGAGATGCTACATTCGTGCTACATGCTAGTTTTCCAAGATAGCCAACCCTAGCTTTAAGTAGAGTTCTAAGTGAGCGTCACCCTCGCTGTAGTTTCCTTGCTGACTGCATGGTGGCGCTAGCAGCCTTGTTTCTGAGTCCCATTTCTAATGTTGCTGTGCACTATTAGGCATTTAATGAGTACCATAAATCCTCTAATAAAGACCTGTGTTCCGTTAATGACGGTGCGTCTTTGAAGAAAGCTCATAAAATCCGCCTCCCAATATAAGCCTGTTTTTTTTTTGTTTTTTTGTCTTTTCTTTTTCTCTGTGATGCGCTACGGCGCTGTACTGAAAGTAGTCTGTGCTACAGCGCCAGTCCTCCTGGTGTGGCCACGGTATGTATTACATTCATATGGTAAAAATGGCGGAGGGACAGAAAACATTAAACTCGATGTTGAGATTTAATTTTTTCACATCGATTGAAAAAATAAATGAGCTCAGAACATTGTACTGGGTTCAAACTTACACAAAAGATCTTTCTGCTCTTTTTAAAAATTGTAAAATACAAGCCTCTCTCTTATACATGCCTCCTTCCATTAAAAACCTGGTGCAGCCACAGCTGAGAGAAATAAAAGCCCGGCTATAAGAGGATTTATGGTATGTATTTGATAGGAAAATGTGTTTCATTTATATTTTATTTGTAAAATGATATTAGTTTGGTAATGACAGCCATACAGGACTGCTGCGGTTATTTTCATTTATTTTTGAATTTAAGCAGCTGTAAAAACCTCTTTCTATCCCTGAACCGCAGCAGAGACCTGTGATATATTCTATAATCATTAAAAGTAAGATAGTAAAGACACAAAGGCCACTACTGAGAAGAGAACAGGGAGACAGGAATGCTTCTCTCCCACGTTACCGGACTGTCCGTCACGTTGCAGCCCGGACAGAGGAGCTTCTCAACAGGACGCTCTTTAAAACAGACTCAGAAGAAACCTGAGGCCTTATGTTCACGAGCACTGAGAAAGAAAGCCTTTAAGCCGAGCTGCTCAGGGTCAGCCATGTTTCTTTGAAAAACAAACGATAGTGTGATGAAAAAGCACATTTTATTTTGTTTTTTAAATCTAATAGTTCGTGTATTTATTCCATTTCAAGGTTGGATATTGTCATGTATTGAGATACATATTAAGGGATGGTGTAGGAACGCAGGAGGAAGGAAGTGAGAGCCTCGCAGGCGGCGTGTTGAAAGTCTGCAGCTGTTTAATAAAAGTACCGTAAAGACAGGCTACACGTCGTGGTGTGTTGCCTCATTCAGGACTAAGGTGACCGCTACACAACAGTGGCAACGAGGAAGACGAGGAAGAGGAAGACAAGGACTTGATGTTCACTTGGTGAAGAGAGGAAAACCGGCGGCGATACAGCAGGTTAGCAACAGGCTAACCTATAAGCTAACAGCCAGGAAAAGTTCGGTATTCCACGGCTGGCTGGCTACACGGATCCAGCTGCACTCGGACCGAGATGGACACGGTGGCTGACATCTTTCCAGCAGGAGGCAGATGGGTAACGACTCGTTTTGATGAACGAAGCCGCGGATGCGACTGAACAGCGGAGACGAGCTCTTCTGCTACAACGAGTGGGACCGGACGAGCAGGACGGTTCCTCCACCTTACCACAGACGGGCGAGGCGGCGGGCGAGGCGGAGGGCGAGGCGGCAGCGGGCGAGGCGGCTTTTTGCACGCCAAACAAGTTGTCCCAAAAACAAGGAGAGAGTGTTCAACAGTTTAGTATACAGTTAAGGCAGGCTGCAAATCCAGAGGGGAAGATGAAAGAGGAGAATAAAATGGACAGACGGGCATAATATGGCACGTATGGCAAAAGCTATAGATGAAGAGATAAAGTGTCATTCGTTCATACTCAAAGAGCCCAGGAAAGTGTATGCCTATTCCTCAACACAGTCACTGCCAGGTAAAGGAGAATTCAGATGTGAAGTCAGATTGTGACAGGACTGATGAGGTGAGCTCACTGTGATCAGAGGTAATGGTGAACCACTGCTGGGTTAAAGACTGCTGTGAAACGAGGGCTGCTGACAACAGGTGAGGATGTGGCGGCTGTCACACACTTACAGCACTCTCTTAAAGAGCACTTCCCAAAAGCGTTAAACAGGGCAGGAAAAATAAACGCTAAGCAGATCAGCCTGTATACTGACCCAGGTGTCAAACCAGTGGCACGGCCACTGAGGCACATTCCCTACCGTTGAAGGGATGTAGTCGAGAAAAAGATAAAAGAACAGATCGACATGGACATTGTGGCTCTGCAGTCTTCAGTCTTCAGTAAACTCGGTCTCAAGTGGGGCTGCCATCAGCTGGAGCTGACCCCAGAGTCCAGAGAGGTCACAACGTCTGCAGTGCATGATGGCATTCACAGAGCCAAAAGACGGACATTTGAGTTCCGTCAGCCAGTGAGCAGTACCAACACGAGACTGCTGACGCACTATAGCAGACAGTGAAGGAGCTGAGAACATCTCAGATGGCGTGATCATTCATGCACCAGACCAGGAAATGCATGACCAGCACCTGCACACTGTTCTGAACACTCAATCCAGAAAAATACCGGTTCATCAGTTCAAGAAGACTGCTGACACAAAAAGGCACTGGGCCAGAGGAGAAAGACTGAGAGCCTGAGTCTCAACCACAGTCTGGATCCAGCCCGGGAGGGTTGGTACAAGAACTGAACGGAGAACAGGTAGCCTAACAGGTACTCTCACACAGAGAAAGCAGCCCTGGCACTAGTATGGGCATGTAAAGACTACATCCACGTGTGCACGGTAGAAAGTTAACCTAACCGCAGACCGCCAGCCGTTAGAGGTCACAAGCAGTCACAGATCTGAACTATGCGCACGAATAGAACGGTGGGTTCTCAGACTCCAACCATAAGACTTTACAGTGGAGCGCACTGCTGGAAACACTGCTGGTTCATCGTCCAGACTGCTGTCAGACCAAACAGCAAAACAGACACAAACATGAACCAGACTGTGAGATTCCAAAAGCACTCACCACAAGAGAGGTCGAAGAAGCCTCTGCCACAGAACGAAGCTAGCAGATGAGCTAGCAGAGGAGCTAACAGAGGAGCTAACAAAGGAGCTAGCAGAAGCGTTAACAGAGGAGCTAACAGAAGAGCTAACGGATGAGCTAGCAGAGGAGCTAACAGAAGCGGTAACAGAGGAGCTAGCAGAGGAGCGAACAGAAGCGCTAACAGAGGAGCTAGCAGAAGCGCTAACAGAGGAGGAGCTAACAGAGGAGCTAGCAGAAGTGCTAACAGAGGAGCTAACAGAAGAGCTAACAGAGGAGCTAGCAGAAGCGCTAACAGAGGAGCTAGCAGAGGAGCTAGCAGAGGAGCTAACAGAGGCGCTAACAGAGGAGCGAGCAGATGAGCTAGCAGAGGAGCTAGCAGAGGAGCTAACAGAGGTGCTAACAGAGGAGCTAACAGAGGAGCTAGCAGAGGAGCTAACAGAAGCAGTAACAGAGGAGCTAACAGAGGAGCTAGCAGAGAAGCTAACAGAAGCGGTAACAGAGGAGCTAGCAGAGGAGCTAACAGAGGAGCGAGCAGAGGAGCTAACAGAGGAGCTAACAGAGGACCTAGCAGAAGCGCTAACAGATCAGCTAACAGAAGAGCTAACAGAGGAGCTAGCAGAGGAGCTAACAGAAGCGGTAACAGAGGAGCTAGCAGAGGAGCTAACAGAAGCGCTAACAGAGGAGCTAGCAGAAGCGCTAACAGAGGAGGAGTAACAGAGGAGCTAGCAGAAGTGCTAACAGAGGAGCTAACAGAAGAGCTAACAGAGGAGCTAACAGAGGAGCTCGCAGAAGCGCTAACAGAGGAGCTAGCAGAGGAGCTAGCAGAGGAGCTAACAGAGGCCCTAGCAGAGGAGCTAGCAGAGGAGCTAACAGAGGAGCTAGCAGAGGAGCTAACAGAGGCGCCAACAGAGGAGCTAACAGAGGAGCTAGCAGAGGAGCTAACAGAAGCGGTAATAGAGGAGCTAACAGAGGAGCTAGCAGAGGAGCTAACAGAAGCGGTAACAGAGGAGCTAGCAGAGGAGCTAGCAGAGGAGCTAACAGAGGAGCTAGCAGAGGAGCTAACAGAGGCACTAACAGAGGAGCTAGCAGAAGCGCTAACAGAGGAGCTAACAGAGGAGCTAGCAGAAGCGCTAACAGAGGAGCTAGCAGAGGAGCTAACAGAAGTGGTAACAGAGGAGCTAGCAGAGGAGCTAGCAGAGGAGCTAACAGAGGAGCTAGCAGAGGAGCTAACAGAGGCGCTAACAGAGGAGCTAGCAGAAGCGCTAACAGAGGAGCTAACAGAGGAGCTAGCAGAAGCGCTAACAGAGGAGCTAACAGAGGAGCTAGCAGAGGAGCTAACAGAAGTGGTAACAGAGGAGCTAGCAGAGGAGCTAGGAGAGGAGCTAACAGAGGAGCTAGCAGAGGAGCTAACAGAGGAGCTAGCAGAGAGCTAGCAGAGGAGCTAACAGAAGTGCTAACAGAGGAGCTAGCAGAGGAGCTAACAGAGGAGCTAACAGGAGCTGGCAGAGGAGCTAACAAAAGACCTAACAGAGGAGCTAGCAGAGGAGCTAACAGAAGAGTTAACAGAGGAGCTAGCAGAGGAGCTACAAGAGGAGCTAACAGAGGAGCTAGCAGAGGAGCTAACAGAGGAGCTAGCAGAGGAGCGAAAAGCGATTGAAACCGTACATTTTGATCACACACACCCATTGTAAATGAACTGTGTGTGATAGGATTCATAGTTTTAAGAGGTAATGGCATAATGGTGCGTTCACACCGGACCTGCGTCGCGGGCAGCGTTTTTCTATGCAAAGTCTATGGTGGACGAGCGTCGTGGAGCGGCGGGCGGCGGGGCAGAGCGTCAGGAGCGTCGACTTTTCGAGCGTTTCGAGCGTCTGACACCCACGATGCGCGTCCCCGGCGTCAGGAGTGTTGTGAGCGTCGCTCTTTGAGAGTTGGGAAAACTGAACTTTCGACGCGCTGCCGCTGGGCATCGATCCCTCCGGTGCTACGTCACTACGAGTGATCAATGTGGGCCAGCCAGTGTTGCCAACTTGACGACTTTCTCGCTAAATCTGGCGACTTTCCAAAGGCACTTGGTGACCTTTTTTTGTCAAAAGCAACTAGCGACAAATCTAGCGACCTTTTCTGGTGCTCTGGAGACGTGACAGGACGTCTCGTTGCTGTCGTCAATGAGCAGCGGGTACTGCGTGAGCCCCTCCCCCATCCCAAAGCACTCACAAGTGGTCAGTCTCAGCGGCGCCCCCTGCTGCAGTCAGAGCAGAGAGGAGCAGACCAGCCAATAGCGACTTTTCCGATGACGACGCGGTCTAGCTTTATTTAACAAATAAAGCCGAGCCACTCTCCTGATGCGATCCGCCATAGCTGGAAACAGAAATCAGCCTCCCGCGCACCAATAAACTGATGCACGTCAAGCATCGCGAGCTTTGTGACCACCTGGTGTCAAGCGTCGTGCCTGAAGCGTCACAAGCGTCAGCTTCGAGGCGTCCCAAGCGTGGACGACGCCTGCGACACGTCCGGTGTGAACGCACCATAATACTGCCAGAAACACTCGGAGCTAAAGCACTTCCACTAGCGCTCATGAAGGACATGTAGGAATCGTAGGAACCAAGCAGCATCTCAGAACAGAAGTATGGTGGCCTGGCATGGACAAAGCTGCAGAAAACACTGCAAAGCGTGTCAAACCTAATCTACCTGAACCCCTGAGAGTCACTAGCTTACCAGGTGGACCTTGGCACGATGTCGCTGTAGATCGACCTGGACCGCTGCCATCAAACCATTCAATACCTGTCCTGGCAGATTACTACAGCCACTACTATGAATATGACATGGTGACATCTGCAATCCATGTATCATTCGTTCAGTTGATATTCAATAAAGAATCAAAAAACATTCAAGCCGCAAGCGGCGTCAAAAGGCCCTCGCCGGCTGCTTACCTGACCCGCCCCATTTTATTCTTTCATTGATGTTTTTGACCTGCATGTGTGTCAGAATTCATGTGTCAAATTTGGCACATTTCCATGGTAACAGGTAAATTTGATCTGATGGGAGATTTTTCACTTGGGCCCATTAGAATAACATAGGGAACTCCAGCCATCGCCACGACAACACCGTTGATATTACAATATGGTTACCATTTGCTTTTTTGATTGGGACCACATGAAGGAATTATCACCCAAATTTCATTCATTTTTGAGAAACTCATAATTTTACTCCCCATACAGATTTTATTTGGATTCTGTAGGGGGCACTGTAACATCAATTTTCAAAATTTCACTGTCAATGTGTCGAGGTAGGAAAGGTCAAAAAGTGTTTAAGATTTGGTTTGGATTGGAGTCATTATGTAGGAATGGCAGCCATTTATCATGCACCAAAAAGGGCAAAATTTGACATCAAATTTGCAGCGTTGCCACGCGGAAACCGTGAACTGAAAATTTATGATTTGGATAACTTTTAATTGTCTACTTGTGTAGATGGTGTCCACCAAATTTCAGCTCATTTGGAGACGCGGCGATCAAAACAAACATTTTGTACGACGTCCTGGAAAACGCTGACTCAGCATTTTTGAAAATTCAATCCCAGGTAGCTGCTTTCCTGCTTTTCTGAGGGCAGGCTCATAATAATATTTTTTGTTTGTCCCGACAAGGCGCATGTGTATGCCGAATTTTGTGGCTGTACGACAAAGTTTATTGCGGACCCCCTCCCATTGACGCAATGCATTTTGATTTTTGCAGGTGGCGCTGCAGAGCCAATTTTTAAATCCCAAAATTGAAACTCATATTAAAAAAAAATAAATTTTCACCGGAACTGAATTTTGTGCAAAATTTGGTGAGTTTTCGAGCATGTTCAGGGGGTCAAATTCCAGTTTAAAGAGCAGAAGAAGAAGAAGAAGAAAGAAGGAAAGAATAATATTTTTTGCAAAAACAATATTCCATTTTTTTTCGCAGTTATTTCGTCCACATGTTATATATTTTCGGAAAGGTCTCAGCAAGCCCGACGCGCCTGGGAGGTGTTTGAGAGTGTGAATGTGTGCTTGACAAGTCCGGTTTGTGTGTGAGAGTGTGTGTGTATTTTTGTGTTTTTACATGTGTATGTGTGAGTGCATGTCGGTGTGTGTGTGTCTGGACATGCGGGTCCTCCTCTGTGGTCAAGCGCTGCACGCTTGACTTGTCATTTTTGTACGTTTGGGCGTGTGAAAGGCCTTGGTCGACAAGTCGTGTGTGTGTGTGTGCGTTTTTCAGTTCAACGACAACTAGTCGTTGTCTGTGTTGCAGAAACAATAGGCCCTTCGCCCTTGGCTGGCCAGGGGCTCAGGCCTAAAAATATTGAAAAATGAGTTGTTTTTCCTTTTTTTGTTTTTAAAATAAAAACCAATACATGAAAATTGGTTTGTTTTTCAATGTCCCGTTTGTTAAGACCGACCAAATAAAGGAAAGTTGAAATACGGCCACAGAGCAGACTTTAATGACATTTTTCAATTTCTTCGATCTCCGTGACCCGGAAGTTCTATTGTCTGTGTTTTGTTTTTTCCGGGGGGAAAGTGGGCGGGTCACGTCAACCTGTGGGTCAGTTTAAGGCCTCCACACACTACAGAATGATCAGCCTGAATTTTGCCCCAATCTGCTCCTCCCGGCCGAAGCCGACAAGGTCCGACTGTCGGGAGTATGATAATGAGTTTGGTCCGATCTTCGTGTAGTGTGCGGTGTGTTCAGAGAGATGTTTCCGGTCGGAGCCTCTCGGGAGGCGTCGGAAGGGGAGATCGTAGATAATGAACATGTTTAATATTTCCGATTGCAAATCCTGTGGTGTGTGGTGCTGAGAGAGGAGCCGATCAGCTCCGAGTAGAGCTGTCCACACCCTCCAAATAAAGCTTCCTGATTGGCTGAACAGCTCCGTCTCACCAAGGTGCTGCTGCTTAAAAAAAATCCCCCCACAGCTGTCAGAGATGGAGACATATGTTTGTGAAATATATTCACTATATGACAGTGAAAGAGAAAAGTCAGAACTCCTAAACTCAGCAGAAAGTGAGAGGTTAATCCTGTCGCTCCTGGATGAACTGGATTTCCTAAATTCAGACCCAAACTGTGATCTGATTCATTCCTCTGCATCTCTGCCAGTCCTGCAATAATCCCAATGTTTGAATTCATCTCCATTATTAACCATCACGGAAGAATGGGGAAAAAAAAACTTTCCCTGCCTTCAGAGCAACAGAGAGACGTGTAATGAAACTGACCTAATCAAAGCTCAACGTGTTTTTATTCTGGTTTAAACTTTCCAATCTGGGGACAAAAAGAATGATTTAAGATATTTGGAGATTTAAAAAAGTAGCTTTCATTTGTCAGTCTGCTAATAACGTCATTCTACTGCTCCACTCGGGAGTCAAAATAAAAAAGACACACACTTTAATAAGCTGAATTATTATCAAATGTGGAGTGAAAATTATAAGAAAATGATCTCAAACTATGTTTCCCTATTCTGGGTTGGGGGGGGGGGGGTCTGCACTGAAGGAGCGATGCCGACGTGAATGAATGAACAAAGGGAATGAATGTGAATGAATGTAAAATGAAGATGAATGTAAAAACAGCAATGAAGGGAAACTACACAAAGTCACGTTGGACTATGGGAGATTTGGAAGAGAGAGGAGTGATTCTCTGAAGAAGAATCTGCTGGTGTGTGTTCTGCTCCAGAGCGACACACACACGAGAGGATCAGGAGGAGATCGCATGTGATCTGTCCTCCGTTGTCTTCTAGTGTGTGTTCTCTGAATCGGAGAAGATTGAAAAAATCCTGTAGTGTGTGGCGGGCTTCACCATTCACCATGGCTGCATTGGAGCAACACGCCCAGGTTTGAGGCTGGCATCTGGGCGTATATAATATATAATATATAATATATTTCACAAACATGCTGTATGTCTCCATCTCGTACCTTGTCGGCTTCGGTCGGGAGGAGAAGATCGGGATTCTGTAGTGTGTGCTGGCCTTAAACTGACCCACAGTTGACGTGACCCGCCCACTTTCCTGCCGGAATAAACCAAAACACAGACGATAGAACTTCCGGGTCACGGAGATCGAAGAAATGGAAAACTCACATTAAAGTCTGCTCTGTGGCCGTATTTTAACTTTCCTTTATTTGATCTGTCTAAACAAACGAGACATTGAAAAACAAACCAATTTTCATTTATTGGTTTTTATTTTAAAAACAAAAAAAGGAAAAATGACTCATTTTTCAATATTTTGTTTTTTGATTCTTAATTGAATATCAACTGAACGAATGACACACGGATTATCTACAACCGCTGAAAGAGTGGTCGACTCTACTGGCTGTATTTTCAGCAGACATGGACTTCCAGTTACCATAAAATGTGACAATGACCAAACTGAGAAAATATGTTCCTGCTTATCGTAGCATTGAACATCCAAAGTCCAGCAGGAGTCCTGTTCAGCCGGACAATGAGAGGAAAACGACGGCCTGGGATGTTCGTGGCAGAGATGCTGAACAGATGAGATGTTTGCAGATGAACGAAGAGGAGCTCAGTGCTCACAGTGGACACAGGAGACACAGGACTGCTTCAACAAGACAGAATGGACAGGTTTACAACACCATTTCGAGCAACACCACACACGGCTGCGAGCAACACTGGAAACCAGGTGGTGGCGGAATCACCGGAATACTACACATAAAGAAATACGTGACCAATGAGAGCTCAGAGGGACTTTATGGACAAGAAACCACACCTGAGACAACAAAAACACTGACACTTACACTCTGACACCACAAGAGGGCGCACAGGGTCCAGAGAAACAAGCCGGACCCCAGAGGGTGAAAGACACCGGAGGGGTTCCTGGGTTTGAGGCGGAATAAAGGAAAACATGTGGGTTCTAAGAAAAGCTTCATGGTTATGAGAAGATGTTCTTTCTGTTGTGAGACGGTCAGAAAAGCACACCGTTAGACAGTGAGACAAGTTGAAGCGTCGCCACGTATATGAAGATAAACCTGAATCCAAGGAAAAGGGGGACGTCATGTATTGAGATATGGACTACGGGGTGACGTAGGAACACATGAGGACAGAAGAGGGAGCCTGGCAGGCGGCGTGACGGTCCACACAGAGGCGTTAACATGGATTCATCAGGAGGCGCTCCGGCTGCCTGCTCGTCCCTCACTCTGCCGGTATTCAGACGAACCGGCTTCATTTACAGGTCAGGAAGGGAGAGTGAGGCCCTCTGAGGCTCAGCTGTGAGATTTGGTTGTTAATTCAAGTGAAATATTGAAAGGTCAAAAGTCAGGAGCATGTCCTTTGTTCTGTTGGTCTCAGCTTTAAGGTTAACTTGGTGTTTAAAAGTGAAAAAGGCCACATTTGATGTGTTTTTACAGTCTGTTGTTTTGGAACACCAAGAGAGTGCAGTTACTAAATTCTGCCACGAGGGGGAGTGTCTACCCAGGTGAGCCAGGAGAGAGGGTCTGCTGCTCAGAGGGGGGGGTCTGCTCCTCAGAGGGGGGTCTGCTGCTCAGAGGGGGGGGTCTGCTCCTCAGAGGGGGGTCTGCTGCTCAGAGGGGGGTCTGCTCCTCAGAGGGGGGGGTCTGCTCCTCAGAGGGGGGTCTGCTCCTCAGAGGGGGGGTCTGCTCCTCAGAGAGGGGGGTCTGCTCCTCAGAGGGGGGGGGTCTGCTGCTCAGAGAGGGGTCTGCTCCTCAGAGGGGGGGGTCTGCTCCTCAGAGGGGGGTCTGTTCCTCAGAGGGGGGGTCTGCTCCTCAGAGAGGGGTCTGTTCCTCAGAGGGGGGTCTGTTCCTCAGAGAGGGGGGTCTGCTCCTCAGAGGGGGGGGGTCTGCTGCTCAGAGAGGGGGGGGTCTGCTCCTCAGAGAGGGGGGGTCTGCTGTTCAGAGGGGGGTCTGCTCCTCAGAGGGGGGGTCTGCTCCTCAGAGTAGGGGGGGTCTGCTCCTCGGGGGGGGGGGGGGTCTGCTGATCAGGACTCTGCTGTTCCTGCATGAAACAAGACTTTTACATTTCTATTCGTCTTATACAGATTTGCAGTCGTCGCTTACTCTTATTCTAAGAGCACATATCCTCACGCCCCCCCCCCCCCCCCCGTAGAGTCTGCTCTGTTCTGGAACACAGCGACAGGTTCAGCTCCTCCTTGAGCTTCAGGCCTGCCAGCGTCTCGCCTCACTGCTGGAGAGACGAGTGTGTTACGGTCCACCAGAAGAGAGAGCCGCTCAGACTCCCTCTCACCCCAGCCCTGAAAAGTCCTGTGAAGGCTCCCCTGAACTCAGACCCGGACCTTCGAGGCGAGCCGTGGCCCCCCGGGCTCGGCGGGTCTGGGTGTGGACCGGGGATCTGCAGTGAGAGGACGTCATGTGGGGCTCAGCGCCTCTGAGCAGCAGGATGAACTAAACCACCGGCGTTAGAAGCTGTCTGGAGGTCAGAGGTCAGAGCAGGCTCACTGATAGACTGGGGCGGCACTTCTGGTTTTGGTCCGGACCAATCAGATGAGCTGACTTTCTTCCTGTGCCCGTCTGGTCAGAGTTCATCTGGGCCGACAGCGCCCCCAAAAGAGCAGCTGCTGTAAGTGCAGGACGCTGAGTGGTCCGCCAGGGGTCCGCTGTCAGAGCGCAGCGAGACCAAGCTGAAAATCCTTCCTCTCAGGAACAGGAGCGTCAGGATCTGCCGGTTCAAGGTTGATCATGGATCAGTTCGTCTGCTTCTGCTTCTGTCAAAACGGTGGAATTTCCCAGCAGCTTTGAATGCATCGTCTACCGACCTGCCTTTTCTTATGGAACTCCAGAGAGCTCACACGCAACACAACTGTTACACAAAAAGACACATTTCCGTCTCTTTAACCAGTGTGAGCAGATCAAACGAAGGCATCACGCTGCTGTGTGAAGCGACGAGCTGAAGCTTTCCTCGGCTGTTTCGTCAGGCTGTTGAAATGACAGCGGGGGGCGCTGTGGGACAGTCGCCGTCTGGACTGCAGCGGGACAGTTCAGCTGCCGGCCGCAGCCCTTCCTGCAGGGCCTGTATTTGCAGACAGGCGCTGCCGGGGCCAGGCTGCAGGATGTGGACCCGCTGTCTGGAACCATCAGCTGACTGATGCTCGCTGCGGGTCTGCAGGCCTCATTCTGGACTGAATCTTCAGTCTGAGCAGCAAGTGAGAAGCGCTCCTGTGTTTCTGCAGAACAGGGACTGAAACGGTTGATTAGCAGGATGAAACATGCATCTCTGGACTGTGACTGGAGGAGCGAAGCAGCTCTCCGACCTCCTGAGTCCTCTGACTCATCCAAGGGTCAAAGGTCAAGAACAGCCTGATTCAAGCTGTCGTCAGTCAAGGTTCCAGAGCTGCTGTCCTGCTCCTCCTCAGAGCGCCGGTTCTGTCGGTTCCTCTCTGACCGGTTCTGTCGGTTCTGTCGGTTCCTCTCTGACCGGTTCTGACCAGTTCTGTCGGTTCCGGTTCTGTCGGTTCCTTCACAGTCAGTCAGAACTCCTGACAACCCGTTCCACTGTTCACACACACTTCCTGTGCCTGACACACAGCGACTGTAACCAGTAAGCAGTCCACCAACACCGTGAGCCGCTGCTGCTGAACCACACACACACACACTCAGTGTGCAGCTGGAAAACACACACCTCTCTGCACTGGACACTGTTCATGACGGACATGTCCGCTTTTCGCCAGGAACCTGCCGCCAGGCCGTCACACACTGGTCACACACTGGTCACACACACACTGGTCACACACTGTTCACACACTGGTCACACACTGTTCACACACTGTTCACACACTGGTCACACACTGGTCACACACTGGTCACACACTGTTCACACACTGGTCACACACTGGTCACACACTGTTCACACACTGGTCACACACTGGTCACACACTGTTCACACACTGTTCACACACTGTTCACACACTGGTCACACACTGGTCACACACTGGTCACACACACACTGGTCACACACTGGTCACACACTGGTCACACACTGGTCACACACTGTTCACACACTGGTCACACACTGGTCACACACTGGTCACACACACACTGTTCACACACTGGTCACACACTGTTCACACACTGGTCACACACTGGTCACACACTGGTCACACACTGGTCACACACTGGTCACACACTGGTCACACACTGTTCACACACTGGTCACACACTGGTCACACACTGGTCACACACTGGTCACAGGAGCGAGCAGCTGCAGAGCGGCAGGCCGGCCTGCTGTTCTGCAGGAAACCGTGAGAGAGGCAGAGCCGGAGGACCGAGAGGCCGGGGTCTCGCCTCCGACGGGACCCCGGCCTCTCTGGCTCTAACAATGAGGGATTGTGGGTAAAAGGTAAAGCCAGATTTGAGCAGGCACTCCGCAGCATCCATCATCCGGACTTTCTGAAAGGAGAACGGCTCAGAAATCTGCTCTCACCAGAAAACTGCAGCCGGGCCTGAGTCCCGCGCTCCAGCATCGCTGCGGACTGTCAAAATAAAAGCATGTTTCAAGTGTTTATGAAATGTAGTCCTGCTTTGTTTTTCTGCAGTTGTTGCAGAACCAAAGAAAACACTAACATATTTCAAAACGTCAGGAACAATGCGAGGAAGAAGCAGCGCTGCTGTTTCAACCCAACTCCAGAGTCCAGGGAGAAGAGAAGCAGGACAGGATGCAGCGCCGCTGGACTTCCTGCCTTTACTGTCACAGGAAATGCTTCTGCTGTGTGAGTGCAGGTTCCTGGTGGCTGGGACAGACAGAGGAAACTGCTTTTGAGGGAAAAATGAAATATATTTGATGGTGCATGTGTGTGTTCTGAGAATTAAAACAATAATCTCAACTATTTTGCAGCACCCTGACGTCTGCAGCGCCGCCGAGCCTTCCCGACGAGCGGAGAAGTTTTTAACAGTGAGCAGTCTGTTCACGCGACGCTCCGAGCATCACTCTGACAGGAACCGTTCTGAAGGTTTGGTGTTGGAGGACTGAGGGGGTGTGGCCAGTGTGTGTGTTCTGTAGGACTTGTGTGTGGAGTTGTGAGGCGTGGAGGCGAGCTCTGTACCGGCAGACGTGTTGAAGGCAGACACGCTGAGGGCAGGCAGCACGGCCAGCAGGAAGACAGGAGACGGCGCCATCCCTCCACCTGGAGGACAAAACACACGGACACCAGTCAGTCTGAACGTCCCACTGCAGCCAGACGGACACCCTGGAACCAGGAAGTGGTGCCGCTTAGCCCCGCCCACTCTCAGTTTGAAAGAAAACAACTGGACCAGCACACTGCTGATGGAGACGACAGACGGTTCTAAGTCAGGTGAAGCGAGGATGATGTACAGTGAACGTCTCGCTTTAAGGACCTGAGATCGTCTCACATCCTGGACGGAGCTGAGCGGCTCCGAGTCCAACTGAGCAACACAGCTCCATGATACACCCTGCTCAAGGCTCACAGCGCGCCATCGCACATGGACAAAACACACAATCATGTGTGTGTGAGGTGAAAACCATGTGACGTGTTGACACCAGCGTCCTGTGTGTGTGTGTGAGTGTGTGTGTGTGTGTGTGTGTGTGTGTGTGTGTGTGTGTGTGTGTGTGTCATCGACGGTGTGAAAACAAGGACATGCTGGTTTAGAAACGTGGTGAGTGACCTGCAGGCAGAGCTCAGGGCCAAATGTACAGAACATCAGTCAGAGAGACGACAGTGGAGGACAGAGAGCTGGACCGTCTGAGAGGACAGAGAGCTGGACGGTCTGAGAGGACAGAGAGCTGGACCGTCTGAGAGGACAGAGAGCTGGACGGTCTGAGAGGACAGAGAGCTGGACGGTCTGAGAGGACAGAGAGCTGGACGGTCTGAGAGGACAGAGAGCTGGACCGTCTGAGAGGACACACTGTCTGAGTGTGAAGCTGGTCAGAGGAACACACACAACAGGCTGAGGGTGGAAATACAGTCTCACATTCAAGGTGACAAACTGAAGCTCTGCAGCCACATTAGGTTCTGAAGTCACTTTGGACTGACTCTACATCCCCTCTATAGTGACTCTACATCCCCTCTATAGTGACTCTACAGCTGCTCTATAGTGGCTCTACAGCTGCTCTATAGTGGCTCTACAGCTGCTCTATAGTGGCTCTACAGCTGCTCTATAGTGACTCTACAGCTCCTCTATAGTGACTCTACAGCTGCTCTATAGTGACTCTACATCCCCTCTATAGTGACTCTACATCCCCTCTATAGTGACTCTACAGCTGCTCTATAGTGGCTCTACAGCTGCTCTATAGTGACTCTACAGCTGCTCTATAGTGACTCTACAGCTGCTCTATAGTGACTCTACATCCCCTCTATAGTGACTCTACATCCCCTCTATAGTGACTCTACAGCTGCTCTATAGTGACTCTACATCCCCTCTATAGTGACTCTACAGCTGCTCTATAGTGACTCTACAGCTGCTCTATAGTGGCTCTACAGCTGCTCTATAGTGGCTCTACAGCTGCTCTATAGTGACTCTACAGCTCCTCTATAGTGACTCTACAGCTGCTCTATAGTGACTCTACAGCTGCTCTATAGTGACTCTACAGCTCCTCTATAGTGACTCTACATCTCCTCTATAGTGACTCTACATCTCCTCTATAGTGACTCTACAGCTCCTCTATAGTGACTCTACAGCTGCTCTATAGTGACTCTACATCCCCTCTATAGTGACTCTACATCCCGTCTATAGTGGCTCTACAGCTGCTCTATAGTGACTCTACAGCTGCTCTATAGTGACTCTACAGCTGCTCTATAGTGACTCTACAGCTCCTCTATAGTGACTCTACATCCCCTCTACAGTGACTCTACATCTCCTCTATAGTGGCTCTACAGCTGCTCTATAGTGACTCTACAGCTGCTCTATAGTGACTCTACATCCCCTCTACAGTGACTCTACATCTCCTCTATAGTGACTCTACAGCTGCTCTATAGTGACTCTACAGCTGCTCTATAGTGGCTCTACAGCTGCTCTATAGTGACTCTACAGCTGCTCTATAATGACTCTACAGCTGCTCTATAGTGACTCTACAGCTCCTCTATAGTGGCTCTACAGCTGCTCTATAGTGACTCTACAGCTCCTCTATAGTGACTCTACAGCTCCTCTATAGTGACTCTACAGCTCCTCTATAGTGACTCTACAGCTCCTCTATAATGACTCTACAGCTGCTCTATAGTGACTCTACAGCTGCTCTATAGTGGCTCTACAGCTGCTCTATAGTGACTCTACAGCTGCTCTATAGTGACTCTACAGCTCCTCTATAGTGACTCTACAGCTGCTCTATAGCGGCTCCACAGCTCCTAGAGCAGGACCCTCCAGAGTGGCTGGACAGCTCGTCCACAGAGCTGAGCACTGCTGCAGCCTTCTTCTCCATCTGCTCTCCTCAATATCCCAACTGGCGTCGAGGCAGCAGCAGCAGCGACTGATTAATGTGCATGTAAATGATGTAACACTGTCAATGCTTCTGAGTGCAGACACACACACACACACACACACACACACACACACACACACACACACACACACACACACACACAGCCTGGTGGAGACTGAACGCCCTGCAGCCCTCACAAATGGCTTTTCTTCATCTCACTGAGCCGTGCACAATAGATTCTGCTTGCCTGTCCTGCAGACAATGCAGAGGCGAGGCTCCTCCATGCGGCTGGTCCCTGAATGCAGCAGCACACTGACGCCTGCAGCCTGGACTCTGACTGCAGCAAGAACCAGGAGCGAGCGCCTGCCAGACGCTGGTCTGCATCAGAACCGCTCTGGATCCACCCTGGACTCAGACCCACAGGAGGGCCGTGCACACACCGAGTGGCTCCGAGCTGCTCTATTCTGAATCCAGTCATTCAGGATTATATTCATTATCTTAGTGTTTTGGAAAACCGGAGGATCAGCTCCTCTCTCACGTCGGGGTCTGTGCAGCGTTCTGATTGGACGGTGCGGCCATGACGTAGCGACGTCTCCAGGAAGTAAACAGCGTTTTTCTCGTCTTTCTCTCTGGATTAACTTTGACGCTGCAGCTTTGAAAATGTCCTCGTTGTTCTGCTCCCGTTCATCCGCTCTTTTCATTATGTCCAGTTCTCCTGAAACTGCCGTTAAATAAATCCTCTCCATACAAGTCAAACCGCGGACCGCGGGCCGCCATCTTAGAAAATTACGTCATCACGACAGAGCATGGGCAGAACGAGCAGAATGAAGTCGCTTCACTTACATAGAATTGTGTTTCCAAAGGAGAATAGACTGGCTGTGCTAATGGGATTCAAGCCTAATTCTGAATAAGTTTTCAGTTTTACAGTTTAGAGCAGAATGAGGCTTTGTTCAGATTCATACTGGAATAAATTTCTGTGTAAATTCACAGATTCTCCACCAACTCTGTCAGCTTTAAAGTCTGCTGCAGACCGAAGCTTTAAACCTCTGCAGAAGTCTGGAGGTTAGCAGGTAGCATTGTTCCTGCAGAACTCTGGAGGTTAGCATGTAGCATTGTCCCTGCAGAACTCTGGAGGTTAGCATTTAGCATTATTCCTGCAGAACTCTGGAAGTTAGCATGTAGCATTGTACCTGCAGAAGTCTGGAGGTTAGCATGTAGCATTATTCCTGCAGAACTCTGGAGGTTAGCATGTAGCATTGTTCCTGCAGAAGTCTGGAGGTTAGCATGTAGCATTGTTCCGGCAGAACTCTGGAGGTTAGCATGTAGCATTGTCCCTGCAGAACTCTGGAGGTTAGCATTTAGCATTATTCCTGCAGAACTCTGGAGGTTAGCATGTAGCATTGTCCCTTCAGAACTCTGGAGGTTAGCATTTAGCATTATTCCTGCAGAACTCTGGAAGTTAGCATGTAGCATTGTACCTGCAGAAGTCTGGAGGTTAGCATGTAGCATTATTCCTGCAGAACTCTGGAGGTTAGCATGTAGCATTGTTCCTGCAGAAGTCTGGAGGTTAGCATGTAGCATTGTTCCGGCAGAACTCTGGAGGTTAGCATGTAGCATTGTCCCTGCAGAACTCTGGAGGTTAGCATTTAGCATTATTCCTGCAGAACTCTGGAGGTTAGCATGTAGCATTGTCCCTGCAGAACTCTGGAGGTTAGCATTTAGCATTATTCCTGCAGAACTCTGGAGGTTAGCATTTAGCATTATTCCTGCAGAACTCTGGAAGTTAGCATGTAGCATTGTTCCTGCAGGACTCTGGAGGTTAGCATGTAGCATTGTTCCTGCAGAAGTCTGGAGGTTAGCATGTAGCATTGTCCCTGCAGAACTCTGGAGGTTAGCATGTAGCATTGTCCCTGCAGAACTCTGGAGGTTAGCATGTAGCATTGTCCCTGCAGAACTCTGGAGGTTAGCATTTAGCATTATTCCTGCAGAAGTCTGGAGGTTAGCATGTAGCATTGTTCCTGCAGAAGTCTGGAGGTTAGCATGTAGCATTGTCCCTGCAGGACTCTGGAGGTTAGCATGTAGCATTGTCCCTGCAGGACTCTGGAGGTTAGCATGTAGCATTGTCCCTGCAGGACTCTGGAGGTTAGCATGTAGCATTGTTCCTGCAGAACTCTGGAGGTTAGCATGTAGCATTGTTCCTGCAGAACTCTGGAGGTTAGCATGTAGCATTGTTCCTGCAGAACTCTGGAGGTTAGCATGTAGCATTGTCCCTGCAGGACTCTGGAGGTTAGCATGTAGCATTGTCCCTGCCCTGTGAATTCAGACTCAACATTTTCCAGAAACTTACTGAAGCTTTGAGTATTGTGTGCGTGCGCGCATGCGGGTGTGTGTGTGTGTGTGTCTGTATAAAGACGATCCATCATTGGTGATGAGCAGAGTGTGTGAATGGTTGCTAGGCAACAGGACCAGCCAGCATCCTGTTTGTCGGTGACCGTGTGAAAAGTTTGGGATGTGAAGTTATATTGACTATGAAATGTGTTTTATGTGGACATGGTTCATGTCTTCACACACACACACACACACACACACACACACACACACACACACACAGGGCCTGAATGCTGAGTGACTGGTGGACGAGCAGTCCTGGCTCCATGGAGACGGTGTCTCCTGACAGGACGTCTCGTGTGTGAAGACGTCTTCAGGTCTCAGGCTGAGGCTCGTCTCTGTGGACGTGGGAATGAAGACGGTCCACGTCTTCACAGCCACACTGCTCACCTGCTCAGGTATGCACCGGCAGCTCTGTCTGCACCAGCTGGTGTGTGGGGGGTGTTGGCTCTGAGACACGCACGCACACACACACACACACACACACACACACACACACACACACACACACACACACACACACCTCTCAGCTCTGATGGACAGAGGCGTGGGGTTCCTCCTCCGTGTGTGTTCAGCTACCAGCTAACCGGTTAGCGGTTAGCTGAACCTGAACACTGGCTGGGCTGTCACAAACGAGTGCTGTTGTCATGGTAACGTCCTGGGATGGTTCTGGTTGGTTATGAGCTGTGTTCCTTGATGAGATGCTCCAATGTGGACAGACAGAACAGTAAAAACAGAAGTGTGATCTTTCCGCTGGAGCAGAGCTCCTCCTGCAGCGGAGCTGTTCCGTTCAGGTCTGCTGAGGCTCGGTTCTGGGTGTGAGAACCGGTTGTGTGGGTTGTTCCTCTCAGCCTGTTCTGCTCCGTCACAGCAGAGCCCGCCACGGCTAATTAGCATGAGAGCGGGCTTCTGGGAGAAGGACGGCGTGCATGCTGAGTCCTGGACGGCGTGGAACGCTCCGTCCTGCTGACGGAAGACGAGAACCGGACCGGAGCAGACGTGACGAGACGCCGGGCTGTCTGTCTGTCCTCCCACACGGTCCACATCACACGCCGTGTCCCCACCGGGAGCGGGGGCCTCATGTTGACCCCCCTCTCTCCTGCTCTTCCCGGGAGATGAAGAGCTGTTTGATACAGCGGGGCAGTGGACGGTGTCCCTCCGTCCAGTCTGATACCGGAGGGATGGGGGGGGGGGGGGGGGGGGGGGGGGGGGGGGCAGGAAGCTCAGCGGGGGTGGGGGTTCGGGGGGCTGACAGAGCAGCCAATCCATCTCACTGATAAATATCAGGATTCAAGGGAGAACATGGAGCAGTAAGAACACATTACCTGTTCCAGACTCACACAACCCCCCCACTAGAGACTAGACTGGACTGGACTGACCCTCTGGAACCCCCAGACCCTGTAGCAGGGCTATGAGGGTGAGCAGGGCTATCTGGACTGCAGGGACCCAGGTTCCTTTACAGGAACACAGACCTGCAGCCAACAAGCTGTCTCAGACCTCCGAGGCCCGGGTTGAGTACCCCAGCCGACACCGGGCCTGGGGGGCCAGAAGGACCCTGAGAGCAGGACCAGCTCGTGGGGGACAGCTGTGGACAGAGGCTGGTGAACTCGAGCTGCTCGGTGACAGGGTGGGAGGAAGGTGGAGTCCCACCTCTAGACCCTCTGGAGCCCCCAGACCCTCCAGTCCGGGGGTTTCAGCTCCGGTCCCTGGGGTCCCGTGTCCTGCAGCTTGCCGGTCTGTCCCTGCTCCAGCGGTCCTCTCAGATGGTGATGAATGAGGAACCTGGGGAACAGTCCGGCAGAGACCTGAAACCTGCAGGGACTCAGGGACCGGGCCAGAGACCCCCGGACTAGAAAATACTCTACTTTCCATTTGGACTGTAGAGTGTTGGAGAAGTGGTTGTCTCTCAGCTGGGAGGTTGCTAGTTTGATTTCCCGTCTCCCCGCATCAGCATGGTGAAGTGCCCTTGAGCAAGACCCTGAACCTGAACTGGTCCTACTGAATGGACGACTGCTCTACTGCTGAATGGACGGAGCTCCTGCGCTGCTCAACAGCAGGGAATAGAACTACAGCATCACTGACCAGTGACATCCTGGGATCGAGAGACCAGCCGCTCCATGAGGACCTGAGCCTGGCGTCCCCTCCACCCAGACCATCCCCCCTCCATCTGGGACACGAGGGACGAGGAAGAGAGGAGGAGGCGGAGAGGAGGAGGATTAAGGAGAGGAGGAAGAGAGGAGGAGGAGGAGAGGAGGAGGAGGAGGAGGTGATCAGACTGACATGAAGCTTCACTCCACCAGCAGCATCCTGAACACACATTCTCTGATCTGGACTTTACACACACTCCTCAGCCACTGCAGCCAAAACACACACACACACACACACACACACACACACACACACACACACACACACACACACACACACACACCCCTCGGTGCTGGGAGCAGCCCTCCAGTTGGCGTGTGAGCAGAGAGGTGTGGGACTGGAGCGCTGCCTGGCTCTGCAGCTCCTGGCTCTGGTTCTGGTTTTCGGCGGTTCTCCATCACGGCTTCAGAACGGCGCCGCCCGTCCTCTCAGCCATCTGCCGTCAGCGGCGTCCGCGGCCCACCGGAGGCTCCACTCCGGTGTTCGGCACTAATGTGGTCAAATGCTGAGCATCGATCCTCCAGCTGGTTCACAGGAACCAGAACAGCTGAGTCCTTTGGTCACTGCTGTTCTCCGGCTGTGACAGAACGCAAGGCTCCGTCATCACCACCCAGAAACTACACCTGACAACACCTGACACCAGAGAACACCTGACAACACCTGACAGCACCTGACAGCACCTGACAACACCTGACAGCACCTGACACCAGAGAACACCTGACAACACCTGACACCAGAGAACACCTGACAACACCTGACACCAGAGAACACCTGACAACACCTGACAGCACCTGACAACACCTGACAGCACCTGACAACACCTGACAGCACCTGACACCAGAGAACACCTGACAACACCTGACACCAGAGAACACCTGACAGCACCTGACAGCACCTGACAACACCTGACAGCACCTGACAACACCTGGCAGTACCTGACGCCAGAGAGCACCTGACAACACCTGACACCAGAGAACACCTGACAGCACCTGACAACACCTGACAACACCTGGCAGTACCTGACGCCAGAGAACACCTGACAACACCTGACAACACCTGACGCCAGAGAACACCTGATAGCACCTGACAACACCTGGCAGTACCTGACGCCAGAGAACACCTGACAACACCTGACACCAGAGAACACCTGACAGCACCTGACAACACCTGACAACACCTGGCAGTACCTGACGCCAGAGAACACCTGACAACACCTGACAACACCTGACGCCAGAGAACACCTGACAGCACCTGACAACACCTGACGCCAGAGAACACCTGACAGCACCTGACAACACCTGACAGCACCTGACAACACCTGGCAGTACCTGACGCCAGAGAACACCTGACAGCACCTGACAACACCTGACGCCAGAGAACACCTGACAACACCTGACACCAGAGAACACCTGACAACACCTGACACCAGAGAATACCTGACAGTACCTGACAGCACCTGACAACACCTGACAGCACCTGACAACACCTGACAGCACCTGACAACACCTGGCAGTACCTGACAACACCTGGCAGTACCTGACGCCAGAGAACACCTGACAACACCTGACGCCAGAGAAGGGTTATGAGGGTTAGCAGGGTCAATAGGATTAGGCTCAGCTCAGTTACTGATATACCACATCACACAGTGAACAACAAGGCCTCCACACACACAGACACACACACAGACACACACACACACACACACACAGCTGGGAATTATTCCTTTATCCTGTTAAAATGACTTATAAATAAAGTCAGCCTGTAAACCGGACTGAACTGAACCGTGTCTCTGTCGGTTGACTGACTGGAGCCGCTGCAGATGTAACCGGTGTTGCTGAACCGGAGCTGCGTCCGGTTGCCGCTCGATCAGGCAGATTCTCCAGTGGATTTGTTCCGGTCCCAGTCTGAATCTGCGGGACAACAGGTGTCAGTGTCCGGTGGTCTCAGCTGAGGGTCAGGACCCGGGCGGCGTGGATCTGACGGCGGTCCCTGACAGCATGGCGGCGGGTTTCCTGTCGGCGCCGCGCCGCCGGAGGAGGGACTCGGCGCCGGCCGGACTGGGAGAGGGACAGCTGTCGGAGCTCATCATCCAGAGACGAGAACGCTCTGCAGCCGTCCTCCGTCCCGCTCTGCTTCGTCTGATCCGCCGCTCCACTACACCCCGTCACGGCGGGGAACCGATCCGGTCTCACTCGGGATCTGTCTGCTGGTCTTCACTGCTGCTGGATCCACACCATGCTGCAGGATGTCTGCTGGAGGACTCAGACAGCGAGCCGGCTCCGGTCCAGCAAGACCCCCACCCTAAACCACCACACTGGACCTGTCCAGGACCGGCTCCTCCACTCACAGGAAGGGACGGGCTGAGGAACCAGAACCAGAGCCAGTTCCAGACTAACAGCCAGAACCAATCCAAGAGCCAGACCCAGAGCCAGAGCCAGACCCAGACCCAGACCAAGAGACAGAAACAGAACCAGACCCAGACCCAGACCAAGAGACAGAAACAGAACCAGACCCAGAGCCAGACCAAGGGCCAGAACCTGCGCCAGAGCAGGAGCCTGAGCAGACGGGAACCAGAACCAGACCCAGACCAAGAGCCAGATAGTCCTCCATAGTTCCAGACCCAGAGCTTTAGCCAGTCCTCCATAGTTCCAGACCTAGAGCTTTAACCAGTCCTCCATAGTTCCAGGCCCGGAGCTTTAACCAGTCCTCCATAGTTCCAGGCCCGGAGCTTTAACCAGTCCTCCATAGTTCCAGACCCTGAGCTTTAGCCAGTCCTCCATAGTTCCAGGTCTGGAGCTTTAGCCAGTCCTCCATAGTTCCAGACCCAGAGTTTTAACCAGTCCTCCATAGTTCCAGGCCCGGAGCTTTAACCAGTCCTCCATAGTTCCAGACCCTGAGCTTTAGCCAGTCCTCCATAGTTCCAGACCTACAGCTTTAACCAGTCCTCCATAGTTCCAGACCCAGAGCTTTAACCAGTCCTCCATAGTTCCAGGTCTGGAGCTTTAGCCAGTCCTCCATAGTTCCAGACCTAGAGCTTTAACCAGTCCTCCATAGTTCCAGGCCCGGAGCTTTAACCAGTCCTCCATAGTTCCAGGCCCGGAGCTTTAACCAGTCCTCCATAGTTCCAGACCCTGAGCTTTAGCCAGTCCTCCATAGTTCCAGGTCTGGAGCTTTAGCCAGTCCTCCATAGTTCCAGACCCAGAGCTTTAACCAGTCCTCCATAGTTCCAGGCCCGGAGCTTTAACCAGTCCTCCATAGTTCCAGACCCTGAGCTTTAGCCAGTCCTCCATAGTTCCAGACCTACAGCTTTAACCAGTCCTCCATAGTTCCAGACCCAGAGCTTTAACCAGTCCTCCATAGTTCCAGGTCTGGAGCTTTAGCCAGTCCTCCATAGTTCCAGACCCAGAGCTTTAACCAGTCCTCCATAGTTCCAGGTCTGGAGCTTTAACCAGTCCTCCATAGTTCCAGACCCAGAGCTTTAACCAGTCCTCCATAGTTCCAGGTCCGGAGCTTTAGCCAGTCCTCCATAGTTCCAGGTCCGGAGCTTCATCCAGGGAGGAGGGTGGAGTCAGAGGAGGGCTCCTCCTCAGACCTGCTGCTGAACGTTTGTTCTGCTGCTTCTGAAGACGAAGCTTCCGGCGGTGGAAACAGTGAGATCAGCGCTGGCAGGAAGCAGACTGGTCTTCAGGAGTCTCGGTTTAATCAGATGAACGGCAGTCGGTCTCTCTGTGGATCAGCGTGTCCATCAGATGGTCTCGGTCCGCAGTCTTCAGAGACTCTAATCTCCCGGCTGGAGGACTCCAATGAAACAAAGCAGGACTCTTCTCCTCTAGAGTCTGCCTCTCAGTGCAGCTGAGCAGAGCTGAGTTGACAGAAACTCCTTCATTCAACATGTTGGCGCTCGGGTTTCATGAAAATAAGCTTAATATAGAATAGATGAACAGCTCAAACAGCTCCAGTGGAGAACTTTTCCAGCACATTGCTTTTACAGATGCTGATGATGTTTGAAGCTGTAATGAGGCGACAGCAGCTCTTCGTCACAGCTGAGGCTGAACTTCTCAACAGCAGCTCTGAACGTGATGAGGACGAACAGCCTGAGGGGCAAGAGAAAGAGCACTGTGACCGACTCCAGTCCAACAGCCACTCCCGGCCGCAGCAGCACAGCCTTTATTTTGAAAATTCGCCATACAGTCGAAGCGTTCAAGACGTTCCATGGTGTTTCAATCGAGACGACAGAGAAGTTCAATCAGAAAGTAGAAAGAATGAAACGGTCAAACTGAAAACCAGCTGATCCATAAAGATAAACTGAATGATGTTCCTGTTGTTTACATCTGAACAGCAGGGTGGAGAAGTGTCTGCTGATGGAGTCCATACTGAGGCCCGGATCGAGGAGCGGGTGACATGACAATCTCACAGAGCTGACACTAAATCACAGGGGTCAAAGGGCACGGCTGCCCTGAACTAAGCTCGGTCTGTGACGAGGACGATGAGCAGAGAATCACTCACTCAGCTCAGAGTGAGCAGCAGGAAGCCTCAGTGTCCAGAGAAGAAAGAGTTCTTCGCCAAGCAGAGGGAAGAGAGACGAGCACACTGCTGCTAAACGAGGACCGAGTTCAGCTGAACAAGCTCTGGGTCTGGTTCTACTGAAAGTCACCTGGTTCTGCAGGTTTCTTAGACCAGCAGGTGTCAGAAACGCTCCCACAGGGAGAACCGGCTGGTGGCGGCCCAGCATTCATAGCGACGTCGCTTGTTGATCCTTGGATGTCGGCTCTTCCTCTCATTGTGAAGCAGAATTCACCAAGCGTTGGATTGTTCTCCACTAACAGGGAACGTGAAATGATCTGGCTCTAGATCATTTAGAGAGAAATGATCTAGATGGTTCTACTTTAACCTCCAGTAAGTGTGAGGAACCTGGAGTGACCTTTGACCTTACACTCCCACATTAACCAGGTCTGCAGGACCTCCTTCTTTCACCTGTTAATATTTCTAAAGTCAGGAACATGCTGACTCAGAGTCATCCTGAGAAATGAATCCATCATCCATTCCTCCAGAGCAGACTACTGGAACTCCTGCTATCAGGAACCACAACTGGAGAAAAAGTCTCCAACTGGTTCAAAACGCTGCAGCAGGAGTTCTGAGGAGAACCAGCAGGAGAACACATCAGAGCAATACGAGCTTCCCTTCACTGCTTCCTGTTCAATCTAGAATAGAATCTAAAATCCTCCTCTTAACCTATAAAGCCCTGAACAGCCAGGAACCACCAGATCTGAAACAGCTGTTAGTCCCAGACTGTCCCAGGAGAACGCTGGGTTCTCAGAGTGCTGGTCTGCTGGAGGTTCCTGGTTCTCTAACAGTAGAACAGGAGGTAGAGCTTAGGACTCAAACAAATAGACAGCATCCTCTCAGCCTTCTCTCCTCTCTGGGGGGCGGAGCTTCCAGTAAGTCTCAGTGGGGGGGGTGTAGCCTCTCCTGGGCTCTGACTCCCTCGCTGTAATGAGGGAACACCCTAAAATCCAAGTGGACGTGTCCCCAGGAGACGGGCGTCCCCTCTTTAGAGGCAATGCGGACATGTGGAAAAGACCAGAGTTGGAGCAGGTTGCCGCTGATGGACGGTCGGGATGGAGACGAGCTGCTCAGAGTCTGACTGCTGGGCGAAGCTTCGTGACTTTCCAGAATCCACCAGGAATTACTGAGAAGTGTGTGAATCTTTCTGGACAAGCCACTTTCTGTTCTAATAGAAATAAAATCCAAACAATTCTTTTTTCCACGATGGTTCTTCTTCTCCATCATCTTATTGTTGGGTAAATACTTTTATTACCACTACTGCCATGACGAAGCCAAGCAAACAGCCGGACCAACGGCGCATCAGGCCGTTGGGACGCTTGTCCCTGAGACACAGGCACCAAGTTTATAAGATGTTCTGCTAAAGAGTAACCATACCCACATGTTCCAGAGATGCCGACATGTTCCGGGCCCAGGCTTGGTGACCAGGTGAACAAAAAGAAATATTTTGTGAGAGAAAGAACCACAGCGCCACACATGCCGTTCCCAGATCACGTTGAATTAAGTCAATTCAACATACAGTATATACAAGTCACATTCAGTGCAATTTTTCTGTCCAGTTCACAAAACTATAAAAGTCTCAATGAAGTAATGTTACATGAATAAGCATTCACCATTATCCCAAACTCCCAAACTATCATTGATCACTGTATCTTCAGTTGCTTTAGAAACAAATAAATTTGGACTTAACACATTGTATAAGTTAAAAGAACTAGAGTTGTTCCGATTCTGATACCAGTATCGGAAATTGTGCTGATACTGCTGAAAATGCTGGCATCGGTATCGGCGAGTCCTGGAGTCCAGCCACCGATCCGATACCACGTCATTAATTAAATTAGTAATCAATGTACTGGTCAGCTCCGTTAGCTCCGTTAGCTACTTGAGCTCCGTTAGCACCGACACTTCTTCTTCAGTAATGTTTTACGGCAGCCTGCATCCCGTTGGTTGCACTACCGCCATCTGCTGGTCGTTAGCTCTGACAGTTCTTTGCCGCTGTGCTGCAGCTGCTGTTCTTCAGAAGAAGAATGGATCACGTGACAGACATACAGCTTAAAGAAGCCTATTTTATTGTTTAGAGTGCAGCTTCTGCTCTTTGGATTTAACTTCATAGGTTGGTTTTTGGCGATAACATTTTGGAAAGTAATTTTTTAAGTTGCTGTTGAACTATTTTTTAATGTTCTATTTAAATGCCCTGTTCATTTTACTATGTTATGTTTGCATGTTATGTTTGTTGCAAAAAAAATGTTTCTAGATTTGTTTATTCGAGCAGAAGGGCAAAACCTCGCTTGATCTTGATTTTCAGTACGAGTACAGACCGTGAAAGCGGGGCCTCACCATCCTTCTAACTTTTTGGGTTTTAAACCGATACTAAGGAACTTTTCAACCTTAATAAAACATTTTAATATCTTTTGTGATGATACATCGACTTACAGCGAGCTGAATGACCCTCTGTCAGCCTGAGGGCGTCAGTATTGCTTCACTTGGACTGAGCAGCTGTGAGGAGGGTGGTAGGAACCCTGCTCACTGAAACACTCCAGATGTGCGGACTGCTTTACAGCGTGCGTCACATCATGATAGAACATTGTTTATCCATTAGATTCATTACCTCGTCACTATCCGTCCTTCACCCAGCCGCTGGAAACAAATGAAGGCGAGTTCAGTCCGACAGCACGCCACCGGGAGCAGCATTTTACCACGCCACGCGCTAGGCCTCATGGGAACTGTTGTATTCCTTCAGGCAAAACACTACCGCTTTGTTCACTGGCGCCGCCAAAATCAACGAAAACTGAAAGTTCCTTAGTGTTGCTTTAAGCAGGAGGTGTCAGAAAAGTTCCCACAGGGAGAACCGGCTCGTGGCGGCCAAGCGTTCACAGCGACGTCGCTTTTTGATCCCTGGATGTCGGCTCTTCCTGTCATTGTGAAGCAGAATTCACCAAGCGTTGGATTGTTCTCCCACTAATAGGGAAGGTGAGCTGGGTTAGACCGTCGTGAGACAGGTTAGTTTTACCCTGCCGATGATGTGTTGTTGCAGTAGTAACTACTAACAGTTGCTCTACTCTTATTTATACTGTTTTATCTAAATGACTTCAGCCTACAATATTGTGTCTGCACTTTAAAAATGCAACAACATATATTCCTAGATTTAATTAAGTTGTCACAGCACTACTGTTTGATATTGTTCTTCTTAAATTCCCTTTTAATTTAAAAATATTGGGGCTGCACTTTAAGTTATTGAAAATAATTATTCCTAGATTGATTTAGTTTAGTTGCATTTGCACTGCTGTTTTTATACTGTATGCTGTATTGATTCATGTTTTACAAAGGGTTTATCCTGAGCCAGGCCTCACCACAGTGATGATCATGTGACAGTCAAGTGGTTTGGCATGGTATTATTTTATAATATACTGGTATCGGCCGATACCAACAGTAAAAGTATCGGAATCTGTATCAGGAGGCAAAAAATTGTATCGGAACATCTCTAAAATTAACATGACTATCTTCAAGCAAATGTTCATATAACAACACAAAATATATCTAAAATCTCAATACACATCATAAATGCTTCTTATTCCTAAACAAACAGCATTAAGGGTCCAATAAACACATGAATTCAACTCAAGAGTCCTCTTATCAGTCTGGAGATATAAATAAAGGGCCAAAATACACTACATCACACTACAACACACATCTGGCATGAAGCACACGAACTCTCGCGATAACACCATGAACTCTCGCAAGACTACCAGCGCAGCACGGCTCCATAAACCTATACTAAAGTCACATAAAACTTCCATAAAGTCATACAAAATGCAGAAGTAATGCGAAGCTCAGTGCTTACATTTAAAGTAAGTGTAATCCATTACTGACCTGTGGAGCAGGTAGAGCGCGAGGGAAAGAATCAGAGGTGGGACCGGAAGTCCGTCCACAGAGCGCATAATAGTATAATAAATATGATCAAAATGTGGCTGCACATGTGGGAGCACCACACACACTCACATCTCTGATAATGGTCTCAGCTCTGGGCTGGCGGCTGACAACAACAACAAACTGATCAACTGTGAATGAAGTCCAACCTGTCTGTCGGCCCCGCCCAGGAGAAGATAGAATTAAAGCTCTGTTGCATGAATGATCAGGATCCTTCCTGATCATTCACACTCAGGGTTCTGTCCTGAGGGGTTTTCCAGCGCTGAGCATTACATCTGGATATACTTCAATAAATGGTAACAATCTGAAGTCAGTTGTTTTGCCATTTTTTATACCAAGTATAGAATCAAGGGACCGGGTGGAGACGGACGGAGTCCTGGGCTCCAATATTATTAACTTTTGGAGGAATGCTGTAACAGTTCTGGTCAAAGAAGTTCCCAGATGAATAAGAGTAACTTTGAGCCTAAATTTTCCTGGAATACAAATCATTTAGGGCTAAACCAATGTGTGTGCATCTGCAAGACATCATGAAAACTCAAAACAGTGTAGTTCATACAGCAGGCCTTTAGGGGGCGCTGTAATACACCACAGAAGAAGACACAGCGCTCCACTCTGCTGCTCTTTGAACACAAAGCCAGAACCTGTGGCCTTACGTGCAGCCACATCTGGATAATATTTCATTATTAATATTCTGACCAAATGTCATGAGTCTGGTTCTCTGTCCTCCACCTCACCCCTCTGTCCTCCCTCTCACCCCTCTGTCCTCCCTCTCACCCCTCTGTCCTCCCCCTCACCCCTCTGTCCTCCCTCTCACCCCTCTGTCCTCCCCCTCACCCCTCTGTCCTCCCTCTCACCCCTCTGTCCTCCCCCTCACCCCTCTGTCCTCCCCCTCACCCCTCTGTCCTCCACCTCACCCCTCTGTCCTCCCTCTCACCCCTCTGTCCTCCCTCTCACCCCTCTGTCCTCTCACCCCTCTGTCCTCCCCCTCACCCCTCTGTCCTCCCCCTCACCCCTCTGTCCTCCCTCTCACCCCTCTGTCCTCCACCTCACCCCTCTGTCCTCCCTCTCACCCCTCTGTCCTCCCCCTCACCCCTCTGTCCTCCCTCTCACCCCTCTGTCCTCCCCCTCACCCCTCTGTCCTCCCCCTCACCCCTCTGTCCTCCCTCTCACCCCTCTGTCCTCTCACCCCTCTGTCCTCCCCCTCACCCCTCTGTCCTCCCTCTCACCCCTCTGTCCTCCCCTCACCCCTCTGTCCTCCACCTCACCCCTCTGTCCTCCCTCTCACCCCTCTGTCCTCCCCCTCACCCCTCTGTCCTCCCCCTCACCCCTCTGTCCTCCCTCTCACCCCTCTGTCCTCCCCTCACCCCTCTGTCCTCCCTCTCACCCCTCTGTCCTCCCCCTCACCCCTCTGTCCTCCCTCTCACCCCTCTGTCCTCCACCTCACCCCTCTGTCCTCCCTCTCACCCCTCTGTCCTCCCCCTCACCCCTCTGTCCTCCCCCTCACCCCTCTGTCCTCCCTCTCACCCCTCTGTCCTCCCTCTCACCCCTCTGTCCTCTCACCCCTCTGTCCTCCCCCTCACCCCTCTGTCCTCCCCCTCACCCCTCTGTCCTCCCTCTCACCCCTCTGTCCTCCCTCTCACCCCTCTGTCCTCCCTCTCACCCCTCTGTCCTCTCACCCCTCTGTCCTCCCCCTCACCCCTCTGTCCTCCCCCTCACCCCTCTGTCCTCCCCCTCACCCCTCTGTCCTCCCCCTCACCCCTCTGTCCTCCCTCTCACCCCTCTGTCCTCCACCTCACCCCTCTGTCCTCCCTCTCACCCCTCTGTCCTCCCCCTCACCCCTCTGTCCTCCCCCTCACCCCTCTGTCCTCCCTCTCACCCCTCTGTCCTCTCACCCCTCTGTCCTCCCCCTCACCCCTCTGTCCTCCCCCTCACCCCTCTGTCCTCCCTCTCACCCCTCTGTCCTCCCTCTCACCCCTCTGTCCTCCCTCTCACCCCTCTGTCCTCCCTCTCACCCCTCTGTCCTCTCACCCCTCTGTCCTCCACCTCACCCCTCTGTCCTCCCTCTCACCCCTCTGTCCTCCCTCTCACCCCTCTGTCCTCCCCCTCACCCCTCTGTCCTCCCTCTCACCCCTCTGTCCTCCACCTCACCCCTCTGTCCTCCCTCTCACCCCTCTGTCCTCCCCCTCACCCCTCTGTCCTCCCCCTCACCCCTCTGTCCTCCCTCTCACCCCTCTGTCCTCCCTCTCACCCCTCTGTCCTCCCTCTCACCCCTCTGTCCTCCCTCTCACCCCTCTGTCCTCTCACCCCTCTGTCCTCCACCTCACCCCTCTGTCCTCCCTCTCACCCCTCTGTCCTCCCTCTCACCCCTCTGTCCTCCCCCTCACCCCTCTGTCCTCCCTCTCACCCCTGCATTAGCTCAGCCAGGGGATAATCTGATGTTCTGTTCTGCCGTTGAAGCGCAGTGTTGAGATCGTCCACAAGGTGTCGCTGCAGCGTGGTTTTCATAAACAGGGTGACGTTATTCCGCCTGTGAACCTGGAGCCGGTTCACATCGATAGTGAAAGTCCACATCTGGGACAAACTAAAGGGCAGAGAGGAAGAGCAGCGGTGTCGTCCCGGTAAACTCAGGCACAGTGCAGATCCTCACATTTTCCAGTCAGCAAATCCCCCATGATGCACCTCTCTCCAAGTCTCTACAGCCGGATTGGCTCGTTCTCTCCCAGGAGGATGATGAACCCATGACCCGCCCTGCTCTGCCTCTGATTGGTTGAAACGCACTGCAGTGACTGATCTGATTGGTTCATGGCCGTGTTCACCTGCGGCATGAGGACTGACCGGCCAATCAGAGGCAGAGGGGGCGGGGCCAGCATCAGGGAAACCAACACATTTTACCAAAACTATGTGACAATGAGCAAGTAGTACATGTAGATTTTCACTGAACAGTATGGAACGCCACAAGGCTCACAATTCGCCACTAATCCAACGCGTCTGATCCTTAAGACGCCGTAAAAAACACCCGTTTTTAATAAAACGGGCGTAAAAAATGCGCGTTTGATTTGTCCAAACGCGTGTATTTCACGCCGCTCTAGTTGAAGGCTGTAGAACGCCGTAAAAAACGCCCGCTTATTAATAAAACGCTGTAAAAAAATGCCAGACGCGTTTTTTACGGCGTTTTTCCAGATGTTAATCAGCTCCGCCCTCTGAAAAACGCAGCCAATAAGTTCAGTGTTTCTGAAGCCAATCAGCAGAGAGCAAAACATTGGATGGAAACAACGGATCCCAGAGACTCGCCTGCTCGTCTGTGTTATCGTAGCCTGTACTGCGCTGCTGGAGGAAATGGCTAAAATTCAGAGGATTAAAATATCGATCTGCACGAATTAAGTATAATCACCGTGACTGAACACGCTGTGCTCTCTGCTGATTGGCTTCAGAAACACTGAACTTATTGGCTGTTTTTCAGAGGGCGGAGCTCATTAACATCTGGAAAAACGCCGTAAAAACGCGCGTCCTGCTTGTTTAAAACGCACGTTTTTTTATGCCCGTTTTATTAAAACGGGTGTTTTTTACGGCGTCTTAACGATCAGACGCATTGGATTAGTGGCGAATTGTGACTCTTCTGGCGTTCCATAGACATGAGAACCCTGACATGCACCTGTTCTCCAGAGACCCCAACCCCACTGGACACAGTGCCGGGTCGGGTTCCACCAGAAACGGGTCAGATTCCAGGGGGACTGGTTCAGGTTCCACGGGGCCCAGGTCAGGTTCCACGGGGACCGGGTAAGGTTCTACCAGACACAGGTCAGGTTCCATGGGGAATGGGTCAGGTTCCAACTGGACCAGGTCCCGTTCCACGTGACACGTGAACCAGGTCAGGTTCCACAGGGACCAGGTCGGGTTCAACTGGGACTGGGTCAGGTTCCACCAGACATGGGGCAGGTTCCACAGGGACTGGGTCAGGTTCCATCGGGACACATGGACCAGGTCAGGTTCCACAGGCCCCGGGTCGGGCTCCACCAGACACAGGGACCGGGTTGATGGTTTTGCCTCCAGAAAAGCTGGAACATGAATCTGTGAGAAGACTGAGGCAGCTGAGAGAAAGAGGAGATCAGAATGTTGAAATACTGGATCTGGACTTTAGTCTGGAGTTCTTCAGTCCCAGACCTGTCCCCAGGCTGCATTTTTACATTCCTTTGTTTTATGTCACTATTCCTGGATTTTTTTTAATTTAATGTTGAGTGTTTTC
>NC_043765.1:30536711-30547862 GCF_902148845.1 Salarias fasciatus
CGGCCCCTCTAGTGGCCCCTCTAGCAGCCCCTCTAGCGGTCCCTCTAGCGGCTCCTTTAGCGGCCCCTCTAGTGGCCCCTCTAGCAGCCCCTCTAGCGGTCCCTCTAGCGGCCCCTCTAGCGGCCCCTCTAGCGGCCCCTCTAGCGGCCCCTCTAGCGGCCCCTCTAGTGGCCCCTCTAGCAGCCCCTCTAGCGGTCCCTCTAGCGGCCCCTCTAGCGGTCCCTCTAGCGGCTCCTTTAGCGGCCCCTCTAGCAGCCCCTCTAGCGGCCCCTCTAGCGGCCCCTCTAGCGGCCCCTCTAGCGGCTCCTCTAGAAGCCCCTCTAGCAGCCCCTCTGGCGGTCCCTCTAGCGGCCCCTCTAGCGGTCCCTCTAGCGGTCCCTCTAGCGGCTCCTCTAGAAGCCCCTCTAGCGGCCCCTCTATCGGCTCCTCTAGAAGCCCCTCTAGCGGCTCCTCTAGAAGCCCCTCTAGCGGCCCCTCTAGCGGCTCCTCTAGAAGCCCCTCTAGCGGCTCCTCTAGAAGTCCCTCTAGCGGCCCCTCTAGCGGCCGCCGGCCGTCACAGGCTCCGGCTACGGTGATGCTGCGCCACCGGCCCTTGCTGCTGCCGCTCCTTGCCCTGCCGCTCGGACCTCCGGGGCTCCTCGGGGTCGCTCAGGTCCTCCAGGTGTTCCACAGAGTCACACTTCTCCAGGTCGGAGGCGATGGTCTGCAGGCTGAGGACGGAGGTGCAGTCGGAGCCGGCCCGCTCCCTCCGCCCCCAGCCGCTCTCCCGGTGCCGCTCCACCCACAGCCGGGTCTTCTCCCCCTCCGTCCAGTCGCCGACCCGAACCCCGGCCCCGGCCCGGACCTCGGCCTCGGCCCCCACCGGGGAGCTCCTCCCCCCGCGGATGGCCCCGCTCCGGCCCCGCTGGGCGTGGATCTGCTCGCTGATCTGCTCCAGGTTCCTCAGAGCCACGGAGTACTGGGTCTTCACGCCGGACACCTGCTCCTCCAGCTGGACCACCTTGGACTTATGTTCCTGGGACGGAGACAGGAGACACTTTCACCCCGTAACAAGTCACAAACTCACACTGTATGGTCTTCAGGCTTTCAGGCGGCCTCAGGAACATAATTCAGATCAGTGCAGGGTTCAGAAAGACCTGTGGAAGTCCTCACTCTTCACCACAGCTCAGCACTGCAGCCACAAACAGGAATTAGCCCCTCCCTCTGGAGATAGCCCCTCCCTCTGGAGATAGCCCCTCCCTCTGAAAGTGGAGACTTTCTTCAGTGATGTACTGAATAAAGGTAGTATATGAAAACCCTCACAGCTAGCAGGAGCTAGCAGGAGCTAGCATTAGCGACCAAAGGAACATGTTTGATATTTCTTCTTCTCCATGTCCAGGAGTCTCTCCTTCTGGGTCACATTCTGGTTCAAACTGGTTGAACGACATGTTTCTAGAGCCATAGACATTAATCCACTGTAAACATTAGCACAGGTGTTTCAGATCAAGTGGTTTCCCTGTTGACCGTTGACCTGGTTTGAGCTCCTAACAGCAGATGCTGAATTAGACCCACAATGCTGGCTAACAGCTTCAGCAGCGACAGATTCCTGTTGGCGTTTTAACATGTTGGCGGCAGCAACAGGGTGCAATGAAGGCTGTTGGTCACCAGTGAACAGGGTGACCGCTTAATCTGAAACACCAAAAAGCTGCATCTTCTCCCTGAGGCGGTCCTGGAGTGAGCAGAGACGGACAGAAACAGGCTGTTCTCAGAAGAACCCATTCAAGAGACTGGCGTTCAGGACCAAGGCTGATTCAGGAAGACACTGAAAACCAGGAACACGCTGAAAGGCTGGATCATCTGGGACCTCTGAAGACTCAGTCTGGGCCCAGTGCCTGCTCCCGGACAGCTGCAGGCCTCGGAGGACCGTCAGAGGCCCAACGCTTGTGCCGGCGGTTTGTGACGCCTCAGAGGGTGGATGGTGGTTCTCCACCCCACATTGTGTCCTCTGATCTGAAAACCTCATCAAGAAATGTAACCCACTCACACAAAACTGTGGCTTCTGTTGCTGGTATCACATTTGACAGTTACTGATGATATCTGATCCTTTTGTGGGCTGTCGAGGCTGATTGGCTGCTCCGAGCTCTGGAACTCCAACAGGCTTCCACCTCAGCTTCATCTGCCTGCTTTGGATTTTTAATCCGGTATAAATGATGAGACTATGATTTGTGTGTCCTGTCTGAACACACCGGTGGCCACACACACCTCCAGGATGTGGTTGAACTGAGCCTTGAGCTCAAAGTAAGGTTTGGACTTGAGGATGAGCTTCTTCAGAGTCTTCTGCAGCGTCTGGACCTGAGCCTCCGCCTCCTGACACAGCTGGGTGACCCTCTGGTGCTCCCGCTCACTGCGGAGACGCTCCTCCTCCGCCTCGTTCACCTGCTCTCACACACACACACACACACACACACACACGCACACGCACACCATGATGTGATGATATGAAGATGTAGTGTGATGACGTAATGTGATGATGTAATGCAGGAGTGCTCAATCCTGTTCCTGGACAGCCCCTATCCAGCGTGTTTTCGTTCTCTCCCTGCTTCAACACACCTGTATGCAGTTATTGTGTCGTCACCAAGCAGCTAAAAAATACAAGGATGAGCCTGTCGTTGCATTCAGGTGTGTTAAAGCAAGGAGAGAATCAAAAAACATGCTGGATAGGGGCTCTCCAGGAACAGACTGAGCACCTCTGGTGTAATATGATGATGTAGTGTGATGACATGGTGTGATGTGATGATGTCATGTGATGATGTAGTGTGATGACATGATGGAATGTGATGGTGTAACGTGATGGTGTAGTGTGATGACATGGTGTGATGTGATGATGTAACGTGATGGTGTAATGTGATGGTGTAGTGTGATGGTGTAGTGTGATGGTGTAGTGTGATGGTGTAGTGTGATGGTGTAATGTGATGGTGTAGTGTGATGGTGTAGTGTGATGGTGTGATGTGATGGTGTAATGTGATGGTGTAGTGTGATGGTGTAGTGTGATGACATGGTGTGATGTGATGATGTAGTGTGATGACATGATGGAATGTGATGGTGTAATGTGATGGTGTAGTGTGATGGTGTAGTGTGATGGTGTAATGTGATGGTGTAGTGTGATGGTGTAATGTGATGGTGTAATGTGATGGTGTAATGTGATGGTGTAATGTGATGGTGTAGTGTGATGACATGGTGTGATGTGATGGTGTAGTGTGATGACATGGTGTGATGTGATGGTGTAGTGTGATGACATGATGGAATGTGATGGTGTAGTGTGATGGTGTAGTGTGATGACATGGTGTAATGTGATGGTGTAGTGTGATGGTGTAGTGTGATGGTGTAGTGTGATGACATGGTGTAATGTGATGGTGTAGTGTGATGGTGTAGTGTGATGGTGTAGTGTGATGACATGGTGTGATGTGACTGTACCTTGGCGGTGGCGTGGTTGAGCATCTCCTGCCAGGTGGGGTCCATGGTGTTCTTGTCAGCCAGCAGGCCCTGCTCCGCCACATACACCATCTCTCTGGCGGCGGTGTGCATGGACACGGCGCGCTCGTAACGCAGAGCCGCCTTCTGGGTCTCCTGCTGGGCCTAGGGGGCCGTGGGGGAACAGAGGAACCAGCTCCTCTTTATTCTGATAACAGCAGACACATTGTAAACTCTGCACTCAGTCTTCTCTCCTCCCAGTAGCTCCATCACGACACAAAACATCTGCTTGGAAATACGCTGAGGCGACCGCTCAAACTCGCCTCACGCCATGCTGGCAGGGGCGGTTTGGGAAAATACCCAGCATGCAACAGTGAGAGGAGCGGCTTCAAGCACATGTGACTGGATTTACACCAGAGAGTTTCAGTCAAACTGGCTTGATGCAGACTGGAGTCACTTCAGCAACTCTTGAAGCCTCTGAGGCAACTGTTGTTGTGATACTGGACTGTACAAAAATAAATCGATCGATTGATTGATTAAAAAAAATCTACATTTACAAGAAAAACTGCAGCTGAAGGCCTGGTGGACTCAGACTGAAAACCATGCAGGACGGGCCACCAGGTGGCGCTGCTGGGTGCTGTTCTGATAAAACACACACACACACACACACACACACACACACACACACACACACACACACACACACACACACTCTGGAGGACTGGGGGGATCAGGACTCTCTGGAGGACGGGGGGGGGTTCAGGACTCTCTGGAGGACTGGGGGGATCAGGACTCTCTGGGGGACTGGGGGGGTTCAGGACTCTCTGGAGGACTGGGGGGGTCAGGACTCTCTGGAGCACTGGGGGGGTTCAGGACTCTCTGGAGGACTGGGGGGGGTCAGGACTCTCTGGAGCACTGGGGGGGTTCAGGACTCTCTGGAGGACTGGGGGGGTCAGGACTCTCTGGAGGACACTGGGGGGGGTCAGGACTCTCTGGAGGACTGGGGGGGTCAGGACTCTCTGGAGCACTGGGGGGGGTCAGGACTCTCTGGAGGACTGGGGGGGTCAGGACTCTCTGGAGGACTGGGGGGGTCAGGACTCTCTGGAGGACTGGGGGGGTCAGGACTCTCTGGAGGACACTGGGCTGAAAGCGTCTCTGAACTGAAAGCTGTTTGACGCTCTGGTTTAACGATGGCAGCTGATTGGCTGGAATCTGAGCCCAGACCGGAGAAGGTGGCTGTTCCTTCAGAGCAGGAGGACAGTGAGAGAGCTGCCGTCGGCACGAAACCCGCCGGCGCCCGGCAGCCTGGGAGCAGCTCACCTCTTTAGCCAGCCGCCGGGCCTCGTAGTACGGCCGAGCCTTCTCGATGCAGGCGCCCAGCTGGGAGCCCTGAGCGTTCAGCCTCCTGGCAGAGTCCGTGAGGATCCGGCGGTAGCTGGAGCGAGCGTCCTGCAACACACACACACGCACGCACGCACGCACGCACGCACGCACGCACGCACGCACGCACGCACGCACAGCTGAGCTGAGGTTTAGAATCTGCTTGGCAGGAACCCACAGACATGGATGTGAGGCTGGCTGGAGGAGCTGAGGGAGATGCTGATTGGCTGATTTGGTGTCTGGAGTGTTTCAGGGATCTATCATGTGTTTCAGGGATCTGGTGTGTTTCAGGGATCTGTCGGGGTGTTTCAGGGATCTGGTGTGTTTCAGGGATCTGGTGTGTTTCAGGGATCTATCATGTGTTTCAGGGATCTGTCGGGGTGTTTCAGGGATCTGGTGTGTTTCAGGGATCTATCATGTGTTTCAGGGATCTGTCGGGGTGTTTCAGGGATCTATCATGTGTTTCAGGGATCTGTCGGGGTGTTTCAGGGATCTGGTGTGTTTCAGGGATCTATCATGTGTTTCAGGGATCTGGTGTGTTTCAGGGATCTGGTGTGTTTCAGGGATCTGTCGGGTGTTTCAGGGATCTGGTGTGTTTCAGGGATCTATCATGTGTTTCAGGGATCTGTCGGGGTGTTTGAGTCTCACGTCCAGCTGCAGCTCCAGCTTGTTGATCTCGGCGCTGGCCTGGTTCAGGTGCTCCAGCTCCTTCTGGAAAACACAAGACATGCAGGGTCAGTCTCCTGAGCAGAGGCCGGTGCCCCGTGCCGCCGGTGGCCGGTGCCTCCAGTGCCCCGTGCCGCCGGTGGCCGGTGCCTCCAGTGCCCCGTGCCGCCGGTGGCCGGTGGCCGGTGGCCGGTGCCTCCAGTGCCCCGTGCCGCCGGTGGCCGGTGCCTCCAGTGCCCCGTGCCGCCGGTGGCCGGTGCCTCCAGTGCCCCGTGCCGCCGGTGGCCGGTGCCTCCAGTGCCCCGTGCCGCCGGTGGCCGGTGCCTCCAGTGCCCCGTGCCGCCGGTGGCCGGTGCCTCCAGTGCCCCGTGCCGCCGGTGGCCGGTGCCTCCAGTGCCCCGTGCCGCCGGTGGCCGCCGCCGCCTGGTGCCGCCGGTGGCCGCTGCTGTCGGGACGCCGGGTTCCTTCAGCCGAGCCGCCTCTCCAGGCTCGGCCCGCTGAACAGAATGGGCTCTTTCAGCTGAGCTCTCTGGTAGATCCGACATGTGGAACCTTGTAAACAGAGAAATGAGCGTTTCTGGGAGAACAGCATGAAGCCAGAGCTCCGCTGCAGCCGGTCGTGTTTACAGAAACTTCAGGAATGAAATCAGACCCAGACTGCAGAACCTTCTACAGCAGCAGGGCCTTCACTGCCTGAATCAGCGTCCCGGTTCTGTCTTTCAGTGCGGTGAACATGGATCAGAACCAGGAGGATCCACAACATGATGATTCTTATTATTTTCACTCAGCTCGTCGAGTGGGCCGGACTGACTCTTTATGAGGGCCAGTTGTGGGCTCTGGGCCTCATGTTGGACCTCCTGATGTACTCACATATGCAGGCGTTCATTAAAAAAAGAGGGTAACTCTGATTCGGGTTCAGACGGAACCGGGGCAGAGATCCGGTTCGTCGCCGCTGCGTGGAGAGATGGCGCAGGCAGAAAAGCCTCTGGTGACCGAGAAAAGACGGACTGAATCCGGATCAACGTGCCTGGATTCTGGGGTCTAACTCCTCCTCGTACCGGCCGTCCTGCTCCTCCTCTCCAGGCTCATGGCGGCTCCCGGAACCGGCGTCCTCCGGCCGGGTCCCGGCGCTGCTCTCCCCGCCCTGCGCCTCGTCTCCCGGGGTCTCCTCCCGGGCCGCGGCCGCTGGACGCCGCGGCTCCGCGCTGCTCTCCCCGAGCGGCCCGGTGTTCATGGCGGGGGCAGAGCCGAGCGGGGGGAGGGAGATGGCCGCAGCGGAGGCTCTCCTCCCCGCGTCAGACTGCAGCGAACAGCCGCTCTGCTGCCCTCCTCCAGCGGACACTTTCTGCTGCTCATCCCGCCCCCTCCCCCCCCGGCTCCGGAGCCGCACAGCCGGGAACTGATCCCAGACTGATCCCAGACCCGGGGACTGATCCCAGACCCAGGGACTGATCCCAGACCCAGGGACTGATCCCAGACCCAGGGACTGATCCCAGACTGATCCCAGACCCACAGTGATCCCAGACCCAGGGACTGATCCCAGACTGATCCCAGACCCACAGTGATCCCAAACCCAGGGACTGATCCCAGACTGATCCCAGACCCAGGGACTGATCCCAGACTGATCCCAGACCCAGGGACTGATCCCAGACCCAGGGACTGATCCCAGACGGATCCCAGACCCAGGGACTGATCCCAGACTGATCCCAGACCCAGGGACTGATCCCAGACCCAGGGACTGATCCCAGACCCGGGGACTGATCCCAGACCCAGGGACTGATCCCAGACCCGGGGACTGATCCCAGACCCAGGGACTGATCCCATACAGACTGATCCCAGACCCAGGGACTGATCCCAGACCCGGGGACTGATCCCAGACCCAGGGACTGATCCCATACAGACTGATCCCAGACCCAGGGACTGATCCCAGACTGATCCCAGACCCAGGGACTGATCCCAGACCCAGGGACTGATCCCAGACCCAGGGACTGATCCCAGACTGATCCCAGACCCAGGGACTGATCCCAGACCCAGGGACTGATCCCAGACCCAGGGACTGATCCCAGACTGATCCCAGACCGTGGAGTTTCTTGTAACTCAGCAGTGAACAGAGCCGCTCTGTTGTATCTCCACACTTTAAAAGCCTCATTCTGGTCTCAGCTTTACACAAAAGAGGTTTGTCTTTAAAATCACAACATTTAAAAGCATTTCTGACTCGTTCTGTCCATGTTTGATTCCAGTTGACTGAAAACTGTAACCGTCGTTCTTTTCCAGAAACAAGCAGCAGAATTGGCACACAGACTCTTTGGAGGTCGCCGTTTAGTTTAAACCCACTGGCCGCAAAAAAATTCAAGGTGGCGGCCATTTTTCAAGATGTCTGCTAACGAGTAATTTTGCACTCAGAACACACATTCAGAAAAAAGGTGATATGTAGAGCGGAATTAGTCTTTTCCTCCTGGAAATGATGTGGAACCACGACTAGACGCCGACCGGTACACCCCAAACAGTCACAACACCACGACAACATTCACATTTTATTTGATGGGGAAGACTGCTGGTTGGACACGAGTCCAGAAGACACTGACGCCGTCCAGGAGGGACAGACACCACAGGTCCCCGCCGAGGAAGCTCCTGGTTCAGAGGATCTTCACAAGGACTGGACTGACCCCGAGTCAGCTGATCCAGAACCAGCACACAGACTGGTGGGTGGGGCTAAAAACAGTCCTTGCTTCTGATTGGCTCATCTTCGCACCACACTCTTCAAAGTAAACATCTAAATATTAACGCATTAACGCGTGTGTGTGTGTGTGTGTGAGTGTGTGTGTGTGTGTGTAGGAACACCCCGGAGCTGTCCGGCTGCAGCAGTAGCATTAAACCCTGTTTGGACCGGCTGCTGCTGAGCTGTGACATCAGTTGACTCTGTTCCAGCCTCATGGTTGTTCAGCTCAGAGCAGCTCTGCTTCTCATTGGCTGTTGCTTCTGTCTGTCCACTGACCACGTTCTGTGGCCATCTGGATCTGGTCCAGCTCCGCTCCCTGGTCCCGCTGAAGGGCTGTGGACCCCCGGGGCTGCAGCATGGTGCTGCCGCTGGACAAACTGTGGCTCACAGCAGTCCAATAACAGAACACCGCTGGAGTCCCGACCCCCCTCCAGGTCTCACCGTCTCTGTCCAGCAGAGTCCCCCAGTAGAACCACAGAGTCCCCAGTGGAGCCCTGTCCAGCCCCCCTCCCAGGGCCCCATGCAGATTAGTTAGTATTCTTTCTATCAGTGTTAAATAAAGCTGGCTCAAGCTCAGAGACCGTCCTTCTATGTCTTAGTATGAAAACTTCAATCAGCAGGGGACAAATACTTCTGTCCTCCACTGTGACGGCCAGACCTCCGTCCTGCTGCTCCATGCTGGGCAGGACGGGGCGGGGCGGGACGGGGCAGGACAGGGCGGGGCGGGGCGGGACAGGGCGGGGCAGGACAGGGCGGGGCGGGATGGAACGGAACGGGGGACACAGAGAAAACTCCACTCTTTCCTCTGCTGAATTTATTGACTTCTTTTCAAAACATTTCTTCCCGGCTTGAAGTCTGAATCCGCGGCGGGATTTTACCTGAAAACACAGATTCAGCAGTGGAACTAGAGTCTGCTGAGGTCTGAAACCCACCAGCAGGACCAGGACCAGCAGGACCGGGACCAGGACCAGCAGGACCGGGACCAGGACCAGCAGGACCAGCAGGACCAGGACCAGCAGGACCGGGACCAGCAAGACCAGGACCAGCAGGACCGGGACCAGCAGGACCAGGACCAGCAGGACCAGGACCAGCAGGACCGGGACCAGCAGGACCGGGACCAGCAGGACCAGGACCAGCAGGACCGGGACCAGCAAGACCAGGACCAGCAGGACCAGGACCAGCAGGACCAGGACCAGCAGGACCAGGACCAGCAGGACCAGGACCAGCAGGACCAGGACCAGGACCAGCAGGACCAGCAGGACCAGGACAGGCCTGCCCTGGTGCCTTTGAGCACCAGGTTGAGAACGTTCAGCTTTCAGACAAAGACAAAGTGAATGTTGAGGCGCCTCCATCCAGAGCAGGAGGAGCTCTGCTTCCCGCTGTCCTTAGTGTCCCCGCTGTCCTCAGTGTCCCCGCTGTCCTCAGCGGTCAGAACTCAGACGTCCTCCCTCGTCCCCGCGCTCTGCTAGGTGTTGGATCTCTGTCGCTTCCAGAACCTCTTGACCTCGCTGTGTCCCTGCGGCGTGACGACCATCACCCGGTGAGACACGTCCTGCCACACCAGACAGCCCAGACCCTGGACGACGGGGACGGGGACAGGGGCGGGGACAGACAAGTTGAATTTACTGACCTGTGACTGGTTCCACAGAGACCGGGTTCTGTCTTCTGAACGCCCCCCAGTCCCCCCCCCCCACCTGGTTTCAGGACTCACCTGAGCTCGGTCTCGGAGCACTTCGAAGTCTGCCTGGGACAGGAACTGGTTGTAGAGAACTCCTGTAGAGCGGAGAGGGACACGGCAGCAGGTCACTGACCGACCGAGGAACCGACCGGAGGAACCAACCGAGGAACCGACCGGAGGAACCGACCGGAGGAACCGACCGGAGGAACCAACCGGAGGAACCGACCGGAGGAACCGACCGAGGAACCGACCGGAGGAACCGACCGGAGGAACCGACCGGAGGAACCGACCGGAGGAACCGACCGGAGGAACCGACCGAGGAACCGACCGAGGAACAGACCGAGGAACAGACCGAGGAACCGACCGAGGAACCGACCGGAGGAACCAACCGGAGGAACCGACCGGAGGAACCAACCGGAGGAACCAACCGGAGGAACCAACCGGAGGAACCGACCGGAGGAACCGACCGGAGGAACCAACCGGAGGAACCGACCGGAGGAACCAACCGAGGAACAGACCGAGGAACAGACTGAGGAACCGACCGAGGAACCGACCGAGGAACCGACCGAGGAACCGACCGAGGAACCGACCGGAGGAACCAACCGGAGGAACCGACCGGAGGAACCAACCGGAGGAACCGACCGGAGGAACCAACCGAGGAACAGACCGAGGAACAGACTGAGGAACCGACCGAGGAACCGACCGAGGAACCGACCGAGGAACCGACCGGAGGAACCGACCGGAGGAACCGACTGAGGAACCGACTGAGGAACAGACTGGAGGAACCGAGGAACTTGTCCACTAGGACAGTGTTTCTCAAACTTTTTAAACCGAGTACCACCTCAGAAATAATTAGGCTTTCCAAGTACCACCATGATGATCAAAGAAACTAAAAAAAAAAAAAAAAAAAACACCCACAGGAAGCAGCTATATTTCTAATAGTCTTGGTCTTTTTGTTTAATTCTGTCAGCAACAGTTAGCAAAGGCAGAACACTGGAACTGACACACACAAAGGGGCAAGTCTCTCTCTCTCTCTCTCTCTCTCTCCTCTCTCTCTCTCTCTCTCTCTCTCTCTCTCGCTCTCTCTCTCTCATCTCTCTCCGTCTCTCTCTCTCTCCTCTCTCTCTCTCTCTCTCTCTCTCTCTCCGCTTCCTCATCCGTCTCTCCTCTCTCGCTCTCTCTCTCTCTCTCCTCTCTCTCTCTCTCTCTCTCTCTCTCCTCTCTCTCTCTCGCCTCTCTCACTCTCTCCTCTCTCTCT